>NC_044905.1:83508031-83715531 GCF_001633185.2 Quercus lobata
TTCAACATAACTCGATTTATAGGGTACCGAGTTACGTTGGAGAGCACTCTACACAGCTAGATTCCTCTTGGACTGTATCTGGACCAGTCAAGGTAACTCGATTTCCTTATAACCGAGTTATGTTGAGAAGAACTCGCTATCTGTAGCTTCGAGATACGTTGAAGACCATTGTGCACACTTAGATTCCTCTTGGACTGCCTCTGGACCAGTCCAAATATCTGGGCTGGGTCGGGAAGCCAGTCAACGTAACTCGATTTAGTTATTACCGAGTTATGTTGAAAATAACTCGCTATCTGTAGCTTCGAGATACGTTGAAGACCATTGTGCACACTTAGATTCCTCTTGGACTACCTCTGGACCAGTCCAAATATCTGGGCTGGGTCGGGAAGCCAGTCAACGTAACTTGATTTAGTTATTACCGAGTTACGTTGAAAATAACTCGATATCTTTAGCATCGAGATACGTTGAAGACCATTGTCTACACTTAGATTCCTCTTGGACTGCCTCTGGACCAGTCCAATTATCTGGGCTGGGTCAGGAAGCCCAGTCAACTTAACTCGATTTAGTTATTACCGAGTTATGTTCAAAAAAACTCGATATCTATAGCATCGAGATACGTTGACCACCATTGTCTACACTTAGATTCCTCTTGGACTCCCTCTAGGCCAGTCCAATTATCTGGGCTGGGTGGGGAAGCCCAGTCACCGTAACTCGAGTTACGCATTACCGAGTTATGTTGAGAAAAACTCGATATCTCTAACGTCGAGATACGTTGAAGACCATTTTCTACATGTAGATTCCTCTTGGACTGCCTCTGGACCAGTCCAATTATCTGGGCTGTGTCAGGAAGCCCAGTCAACGTAACTCGATTTACGTATTACCGAGTTACGTTCAAAAGAACTCGATTTCTGTAGCTTCGAGATACGTTGAAGACGTGTCTACAGTTAGATTCCTCTTGGACTGCCTCGGGACCAATCCAATTATCTTAACTCGATTTCTGTATAAGCGAGTTATTCGCATGTAACTCGATTTCTGTAGTATCGAGTAATTCTACTTTAACGTGATGTTCAGGATATCGAGTTACTTCCAATCGAGTTACTTCCAAACCACCACACATAACATGGATTCCTCTGAGATACACTGCGCACAGCATGGACTCCTTTTAGTCCCAGTACACATAACTCGATTTCTTAATAATCGGGTTATGTGTATGACCAACCCACTATTTAGTGCTCAAACGTACGAAGCAGCAACTGTTCAACTTCTTCTCAGCGAAAGTTTGGAGAACCAGAACAATGGCTTCTGAATGGCGGAGAGACAACGACGATGGTCCTGCTGATCGGTCCCCACACTTTTTCAAGATTATTCTGCCGAATGCTGTTCAGGAAGGAAAGCTTGTAAGTATGCTCAAATTTATAAACTAGATTCCTCTGAAAATCATATGCTAATATACACTTCGTACACTTCATCTTCTTTATTTGTGATTCTTGAAAAAATGTACATTTGTTACATGTAGTCAGAAAAACTTTCATTTTGCAATACGTAGGTTACACTTTAAGAAGAACACAGTCACATAACAGAGCACTTTTGCATCGAACACTTTTATATGAACAAAAAATGAAACAGGGATAAGCGCATGGTAGAGATTGAGGAAAAATAAATACAAAGCAAGAGCAGATGGCATTTTTTTGAAAATGTGATAGGGCTTATAGGGTCACCACAGATTTATAACTCAATTTAAACTGTGAAACTGTGTCCTGGGATCAAACTAGGATACAGAAATCATTCACTCTTTTTATCATTTGTTTTTTAGAGTTCACAAACTTATGAAGTGGCTAAGTGGTAAAAATTACTACGTCTAAATCCAAATCCTGCCCATAAACAAAAGTGGGTCATCTTCAATGTTTCCCCAACACCCCAAAACCAAATCACAGAAACATTATCAAAATACAACATTTCCCCAAAATTTTTTACATTTCAACAACAACAGAGAAATGTAAAATGTTGACAGCTGTTGATGGTTATTTTGGTTATAAGATTAGGTTGTATAATTTGGTTTCAAAATTCATAAGATTTGTTACTGTTATAACTATTAAATATAACGTCAATGTTGCAGGATTACATTTTATTTTGTTTGATTTTCTTTTCTTTTTTGTGTGGGGGTGGGGGGCTGTAACTAAGAAGTATTCTGCCATCATTCAAACTTTTATTTTCTAGCATTGTGTATAAGGATTGATTGCATGTGTTTATTTCCCTAGACTGTATTTATGTTATGAAGATTCTTTTTACAGCGGATTCCAGATAAGTTCGTGCAGAAATTTGGAGTGGACATGTCAGATATGGCCTTTCTCACTATTCCAAATGGTAGAAAATGGAAAGTCAAGTTGACACAACATGCTGGGGGGGTTTGGTTTCAAAATGGTTGGTCCGAATTTGCAAGCTCTCATGGTGTAGCCGTGGGGCACTTGCTGGTTTTCAAATATGAAGGAAATTCACAGTTTGATGTACTCATATTTGATGCCACTGCAACAGAAATAGACTATTCTTTAGACGACGAACTCCAAGTTCATAGGATCGAAGATGATGAGAGTGATGACAGCTCTGTTGAAATCATCAAACACTTTTATAGGGGAGAGGGTTCAAGTTTGAATGTTACATTTTTGTAAGCAACTGGTTGATTTGTTTAGCTTCTGCTCTATTAATTTTATGTGCATGACTTCGTATTTTCAACTTCTTTCAGGATCAGCCCATCCTAAGAAAGACGGTGGTATAGCTAAAAATCTTGTTATAGCCAATGCTTTTAAATCAGAAAATCCCCTTTTCACTAAAATGTAATATTTTTGTAATTTAGAAATGCAACTCCCATTAACTATCATTTTTCATAGATCAATTAGAAAGATTGTCACACTAGATACTTGTGCCTAGACATTTTGTTGGTAATGATTTTTTCTTATTTGTGTTTTTAGGTGAAAAGATGTAGATCAATTAGATACTTGTTGCTGGAATATATTTGTTAAATATCTATTATTGTTCCTTATACAGAGTTTACCCCAAGACATTATCAACTACTTACCAAGAGACAGGTTTACCAAGGACTACACCAAAGCAAGTATACTCCCTGTCAAGCTCCAGATTGTGGACCGATTATGGCCTGTGAAGCTATACATTTATGAACGAAGTGGGGGTTCATCATATGTCGTATCAGCTGGTTGGTTTGCATTTGTGAGGGAAAATAGTTTGCAAGTAGGAGATGTTTGCGTATTTGAGCTGATTATGAGGGACGGTGTTGTGTTAAACGTCCACATTTTCAAGTGCCAAGACTAAGTGGTTAGGGTGGATGCAAAGTGATGATAATATTATGTGATGTTTAGAGTGTGTTTACTTTGCAACTTTACTATTCATCCCTATTTTGTTCATCCCAGTTTGCAACTTTATTGATTGGGTACTTTTGTGATGTTTAGAGTTTCACTCTTGGAAAATTTTTAATTACTATGATGAACTTTCATCTGTATTTTAAAATGAATGTGATGTTGTATTTTTTTCTGCGCTTTTTTGTTTGTATTTTAGGGGGGTCAACATTGTTATTGCTATAGGATTTTGTTCTTTTCAGATGACATTGTTGTATGTTTTGTATATATTGTAACACTTTAATACAATAACACCATGTGCAATAATTTTTAGTCATTATTTTTGATGTTTGCAAATTTAGATGTTTAAAAAATAAGTGAGAAGTTAATCCATCAATTGTGTCAATCAATATAATGTGGCAAATTGAAAAGCTTGATAGCTAAATTTTCAAAATTTCACTTGGTAGCAAGTTTTCAAATGTTATAGATGAAGTTGGAACTTCTTGTAAACTGCAAGGACTAAAATAGGTACCGTTTTATTCAATGAACTTGATGAATCGTTGCTCAAAGAAAAATATCATTGTTTCCTGAAAAATCTTTGTATCTTACAAATGAATAACACAAAATACTGGTGAAATATGTACCAATACGCTATTTGCAGCCAAATTTTCCACGGCTCCTTTGCCAGCTATAAAACCACGACCAAGAGGACTGTATGGAACTATTCCAATGCCAAGTTCCCTGCATGTACAAAAACATTAAAATTCGAGAGAGCATACTCATGCTTCTGGATACGATAATTAAATTATATTGAAATCAAATCTACACAAAATGGATGATATTTTTTTTGTTGTTGCAGTAGTCCTTCAAAAGAACAGTAGTGTTGCAAACGCAAGGATGAATATAAGGGGAAAATAAAAAAGGAGAGAGATTTAGGATACACGGAAACATTGAAGACACCAAGATATCCCTTATAGAAAAACATCATCTTTGAACTAAACAAACCTGCAAACAACATCTGTCAGACTCCTATCATAACTGCTGCCATTAACTGCTTATGAAAGTGGGTCATCCACACGGCAGAAATGCAAGTAATTCTATCATTGTCATAAGGAATCATGAGTCTGGATTATTTCTAAATCCATTTTCTCAAGAAATTTTCATGAAAACTGTGAAACTTACATTTTATTGAAAATCATATCACTAAAAAAGAAGTAAATAAAAAATATTAAATAAAAAGGCTCCGCATGATTTTTGGAACAACTTAGAAGACTACTTGTAGCAGTCCCAAAATGGCAGAATGATGACACTAGAATTTAGGGCAGCCCTACAAATTTCTTATTGAAGGCAGGTAATGCTTACATCACATCACAAAAATAATCATGAACGGCAATTCTTTATGTTAGCTTCAGCCCCATAACATTACATTATATTGTACAAGGAAATTGAGGATCAGACACATGAATTGAGGTATCATAATTAACAAGCCCAGTCAACTTGTTATTGTCAATACCACACTAAATTAATGTTGAGAAATGATTACACCTAACAGGAAGATTAAGGGAGAAGAGGTCTATGGGTGAGACCAGTGAAAATAACTCAAGTTCTACAAAATTGAGTAACTCTACAAATAACTCGCTTTATGATGTATCCATTTATATGCAAGCCATTACACACAGAAATTGCATTCTTGAGATATTCTACTGCAAATAACTCGATTTTACCGGAGTTCGATTTTGTGCGAGGTAGCCATATACAGTTGGATTCCTCTTGGACTGCATCTGGACCAGTCCAAATATATGGGCTGGGTGGGTGCATGTGTACAACGTAACTCGATTTTCCAAATCTCGAGGAATTTGAATTCGTGTGATTATCCACTGCACAGAACTCGATTCAAGTAGAATCGAGTATTGTGGCAGGCCTACCTTTAAACTTCGATTCGTCTTGGACTGCATCTGGACCAGTCCAAATATCTGGGGGCCCAGAAAAATAACTCTAGTTATGTATAATCGAGTTATTTGAAATTAACTCGTTGTCTGCAACATCGAGTTATGAGAAAGCTGTTCCACCATTAACTAGATTCTTGTTATTTGTGCTACACATAACTCGATTTACGGACAGTCGGTTTATGTGCAAGCCCTTGTGCTGAACATTTGATTGCATGTAACTCGATTTCCGGAAAATCGAGTTATATGGACATTACAATCTATTACCCATTTTTATTAACTCTTCCCCAGTTTTGCAGAACTTGCAGTTGTCCGAAATTACATCTTCGATTGCTCTCACTTCATCCGGCTAGAACCCACAATTTCCCGCGCAAATTCGTCGAGGATTTTACATAGTAAGACTCTTTTAACGGTTGCTGTCTTTGAAATTACACATTGTTGGTGCATTATTCTCAAATTTTGCATTTTGATGCTTCACACTTCTATGTCTATGTCTATGAAGATTGTGATGAAATTGGGTGTTTGGATAGTCAAATGCATTGTTGTTAGTAAGGTTGCCTATGTCATAGGTTGTCTTCCTTCCACAAAATGAACTTGCCAGTGGCTCCATATGTGTGTGGTATAGATATATGTTGGTTGTATGTCTAAACTGTACATTGTGCAATTTATTTTCTGTTTTTTGTAGAAGCTGGTGAAACTTACTACATGTAGCTACGATGGTATGATATATGTCAGTTCCTAAATCCACTTGTATGTTTCCTATATAATAAGACTTCTGTTATATACTCTAGGTCTCTAACTTCAAATTATTGACTCGGACCAAAATGCATTACAATTATTGCACCAACTAAACAACCCGTGAATAAGAATATTGTTTTTTCATTGTGTTGTTGTAAACTGCTCTAGACAGTATATTGTGTGCATGATTTTCTACACATGGTATCTGGTTACTCTTCAATTTTTGTTCTCTGCTTCAAACTTCATTTTGGTTCTGTTTTTGTGTGAGCTAATCGTGTTTGCACTACTGACCATCGATTAGTTATGGGTTCGAAGAGGACTAAGAGGGGAAAATGCAAAGCTGCATCCGAACCTGAAGTGGTGTTTGATCAATTAAGGTTCCTCACGCCAGAAAATGAGCAAACCTTTGAAACCTTGATTAAGAGTAGGCGTATTTGGGGAGAAAGGCAAATCAATTTACAGGAACTGCATCCTTTTGTTCGTGAGAATCTACAGTCTAGGCATTGGCTGTCCCTATGTACAAACATACAACCCCCTCCAGCTGACTTGATTAGAGAATTCTATTCAAATCTATCGGTGCATGAGGATCTTAGTGGTCACAAGGTGGCATCGTCCATACGTGGTGTACCGTTTACAATAACTAGGGAGCATGTATCTAAAGCCCTTGATGTACCTATAATTTGTACACCTACTTATCCAAACTCTATGTCTCCTCGTATTGATGATGTTATGGATGTTCATTGTGGACGATCAAACAATCGGGATTCTGGCCGAAGTATTAGCTCAAGTGAGTTGACTGAGCTTAATTATATCTTCTTTAGGATAGCTTGTCACAACATTTTCCCTATCACTCATATCCATACAATCCCTGTAGACAGGTGTATCTTGCTTTACGCCCTTGTCACCAATAGTTCCATTTGTTTTCCTTCCCTTTTCATCGAAACCATTGTGAAGGTGCGTAGGAGCAAGTATAAGAGGCATGCTTTGTTTTTCCCAGTTCTCATCCATAGGGTCCTCAAATATTTAGGATTAAAGAACTTTCCTTCCCACGAGTTGGTTCACATCCAAGCCTTTATAGGAGCCAAATTTCTGAAACAGCGAACTGCCCAAAAGAAGGTTGTCGACCTCAGTGTTGGTCCACCCAACAGACCACGAGTACGGTCTACTACTCGAGATGTTCAAGATGAGGACATGCATGGGGATCCCACATCTGTTGTTGCCGAGGATGGTGATGATGAGATAGATGTTGACACTGTTGATGCAGCGCATACATGCCCTCTTCCTCCCTCTACTGGAGATGTTCAAGATGAGGACATGCATGGGGATCCCACATCTGTTGTTGCCGAGGATGGTGATGATGAGATAGATGTTGACACTGTTGATGCAGCGCATACATGCCCTCTTCCTCCCTCTCTTCATGCTATGATGGAAACCATTATGACGACTCAGGCAACCCATGGTCAGCTTCTACATGGTCTTCTTGCCGAGGTTGGAGCTATGCGAGCGGACTTAGCTCACTATAGACGTCCTGTTCCACCTTCTACACCATCTGACTCTTGATGATTCACATTGGGTATTGTACCCAAGGGGGGGACAATTTTCAGTTCGTGGTTGCTATAACATATTTGGAGAATTGTATGACAGTTCTATATTTTGTTATTTTAGTGGCAATTTGAAGAACATGGTATCCGTTGAAAGTAATTTGATATATTAATATGATGGTTAGTTTCATGCCCATCATTACTATCATTAGTATTATTGAAATGGATGTAATGGTCTAAGAATTTTTTATGTTATTATGTGATTCTATATAATATCAAGTAGATCCAAGTTTGTGTGTAAATAACATTTATTTCATAATTCTGTACGACGCTCACGTGTTTTTAGATTATAGTAATTATTAATACAAATGGAAGGTTTGTGAAAGCACAATTCGTTTACAGGTTTTGATATTAACGATGAACCACCTAGGAGATTTTCCTTGGAACAATGGCTGAAGCTATATCTTGATTTCAGGCAACTATTTTTATTGGAGGTTTTGCTGAGCTTACATGTATTTTCCACTAATTGGATATTTTTGTCGATCTTAAATCAGCAATTATATTATTCTGAATTTGATCCTCGCCTGGACTATTCCTCATGCATCATATTTTCATTACAAAATTTATTGATGAAACCTTGCAGTGCAGACTCGTCGAAAAAGATAAAAGCGACACTTGGCATGACCTCATTCACTCTAGCATTAGGTCTAACGGATTTTTTTTAATCAAATATGAGGAATCCAAACAGGGGAAGCCCCTTACATAATATATTAGATAACAGTGAGCTGAAGATAATAAACATCGTGAAGTTTAAGTATGTTGTGAAGGACCAAACACGATTAAACAGATATAACAGTGAGCTCGAACATCAAATTTCTGAGAGTAAAGTGGTGCTTTCAACCTGTAAATGTGTATGGGACGTGATTGTTTGAGAGCTCAATTTCAGTGTTCAAGATGGTTTTACCATGTGCAATCTCTTCTAACCAACAGTCACAGATTATGAGAAGAGTGTTTTGACTACCATCCTTGAAAATGACCAACGATAATGAACACCCTGATGTTTAATGTTTTTACGAATAACCAAACACAATTAAACAGATATAACAGTGACCTTAAGCCACTAACATCAAAGTTCTAAGAGCAAAGTGGTGCTTTCAACCTGTAAATTATTATGGCACGCGTTTGTTTGAGAGCTTAGTTTCAGGGTTGAACATGGTTTTACCTATGTGCAATCTCTTCTAACCAACAGTCACGAATTATGGGAAGAGCGTTTTACCATCCTTGAAAATGACCAACGATAATAAACACCTTGATGTTTAAGATTTTGTAAAGGTAAAGTCCACAATTAAACAGATATAACCAGGAGCTCAAGCCACCACCAACATCTACGGTATAACAGATGTGGTATTCAGACCAAATTGGGCCTCGCTTCAAACCGACAAGTCTTTGACCACGATGTTTGATCGAATAGTCGAGTAAGTAGGTATTCCCTCAAATGCAGTCTCACATCAATTGGCTACGATTACAAGAGAAATTTCAGTGTTTCAGCTTGTGGCGCTACGTAATTTGTAAGAGTGATGGTTATGAGACCAAAGTGATGCTTTTAACCTGTAAATGTTTAATGACCAAAGATAATGAACACCGTCATATTTACACACCATGATGTTTACAGACATTCAAAATGACCAAATCACAGAAAACACTGTGATCTTCATAATTTATTTTGTGAAAGACCAAACATAATTAATAAATTAATATTGCGAACTTGTTGGTGAAAGACAAAACACAATTAATATAGCAAAGTTTGAAGGTGACCAAGTTCCAACTCTAAACACACGTCACCAGCCTGCTTCTGTAGCACCAACTGTAGTCATATCAAACTCCTTCAATCGCAGCACATGCGCCAATAGACGCTGCTGCTTAGTCAAGTCATGTTCGGTGCTTTACACGATGTGGATACCCAGGTCGACACTGTTTCACACCCACACTCACGTGAATACAGAATTGTGAAATTGGATGCACAGATGTCTCATTTACATCTACTGTTGCAACTACTGCCCAGCTTTGATGTGACATTAGGAACATTTAAAATCCTGTTCATATAGCGTTTTTCCTGAAGGGTTTGACATGATAGGCCCTAATAAGTGAAATTGTAATGCCTGGACCGTGAAATGAGGTTATAAATGCACCAGTGATATAATGTTAACTTTCTACCCCGCTAACTTCGTAGATTGATTAAGCTATGAGTCACAATGCCTCAACATCAAATCGTACAATGCGAAACAAGTTTGGACCTACTTCAACAAATGCATCATCACAAGTTCCAACAGATCAACAACTACATACATACACAGACCATTATGGAGGAAAATGGGTTGGAAAGAAGAGAGATTTCGTTAATATGCCAATATACACGTATGAGAGTCTTGGAAGCGTCGGACACATCATGGTCGGCAAACCTACAAAACTAAGTACAGATACCACCGCAATAGAGTTCACTATACCAGAACCACCATGGTCAACCCTATACGAGAAGAGGTGTGAGTTAGAGGTGTATTGTCGATGGCACGGGTTACGCGTTCCTAAGGCACGCTCTGCCGAGTTACCTAGAGATGAACCTGCCAACATACTTGCTCGTCTTGAACAAGAGAACAATCAAATGCAAAGGCGACTAGACCGTTTTCACGCAATCCAAAAAGCTAGGAAGCATCTAAAGGGGAAGGCGCAAGAGCGAGCCATGAAGTCTATTAATGAAATTACTGCGTTAGATGATGAAACAGATATTTCAGACTTCTCAGATTCAAGCAATGATGATTTCCAAAAATTTCTATACATCATGTGCAATACATGATGTTATTGTTAATGTGTGACAAATGATGATTATGTATGTTCAACTTTTGCAACTCTAAAGATTAGCTGTTTATTACTTTTGGCTAAGTTTATGTGAAATCACTTTCTCATTTTTTTCATACGTGTTCTTTGTTGCTACATTCAAGTAATGTGGGTCATGGACGAACAATGTCCTTTGCTTTGTAATGTAGGGAAAACCTTAGGAAGTGAAATGCCTCCAACTTATATTTATTGCACATTACTTGTAGGAAAATTTAATAGATTCAATACATACAGACTGATCCAAACCACATAGACCAACCGCGCATATGATTCAATAATACGAATAATTCTTTTATATGAGTTGTTTGAGTCACGATATAATATGCACGTATCTGTGTATCTTAGTTGTAATAGTGTCCTACTTTATATAGATACATTACATAAAGACTCGTCCAAACCAGACTAACCACTCACTCACTGAAAATCTATATGGCTCACCCAACACACTCTCACAACGATATTTGGTTTGCTTAAAAATAGGGTAAAGGACTAAAAGCCTGATCAGCCTTTCAAATGTTTCATTCAAGTTATTGGTTTGTTGTAGCATTGCTTGAAAGCTCCCTAATATTGCAATTGTGATGATCGGAAGCCATTGATGTAAAACTTGGAAGCATAGTTTTCTTCATGTAATTTTACATTGATGTTGAGAAAATGTAAATACATTTTCTACCTGCAAAGACTCCCTGAAAAGTTTGTAGGGAAACAGGGGGATAAAACTCTCTACTGTTGCTACACTCACTGCTCGTAATACTAGCATTTGGCAAGTGAGGTTGGAAAAGGCTAACACAGCTCGGCACTGTTCGGCGAAGTCATGTTCGCAGTTCTGCATGTGCTGCTCAACAACTCGACACTATTGAACCCTGTCCAGTCATATCATCCATGCTCACGTGAATAAACAGATATGCAACATTTTGCAATGCACTATTTTCAAGGATGCAGAGGACCCTTCAAAAGTGTAAGCAAATTTTTGGGGGTAAGATGTCCATCATTGCTACACTTGATTGATGTAGTTCTGCATGTGATACTCAACATCTCGAAACTATTGAACCCTGACCACACGTACCCATCCCCACTAACGTGAATACACATATGTACAACCCTTTGCAATGCACCGTTTTCGAAGAGGCAGAGCATCCCTGAATTGGCTATGCATCAATTTTGGGTGTGAGCTGTCCACCATTGGTACACAGATGTTGTTCGTAGTGCTACATGTGCTGCTTAACAACTTCGCACTGTTCAACCCTGTCCAGTCAATACACAGATATGCCTTCTTTTACAATGCACCGTTTTCAAGGATGCAGAGCATGGCTGAAAAGTTTATGATACATTGAACACAGCTCAGTACTGTCTCAACAAGTCATGTCAGATGAAGCACAGGAATTTTGAATAGTTTTGAACAAGACATACCAAACTGGTCAGAGAAAAGTCATAAAACCACATCCATCAAAAATAAACCATAGTAGTGATCAAAGTCCCTAATTAAATATAAGCATAAACATCACTAGTTTAAATTTTAAACAGGTTATCCTTGTCCAAACTCTGATGGTCAACCAAGTGAAATATTGAGACACTAATCACAACAGGAGTCCTTTCGATCACCTCATTGGCAGTGACATCTCCTTTTTCTAAATTATTGTCTTTCGAAAATGCAACCCAGCCTTCCCCGAATCTCATTGCTTAATATGTTTTGATGGAGGGTAATAGCACAAGACATTGATGTGTGACAAATTGCTTCCCAATAATATACTTGCTTCCCATATATGTTTCCAAGCCATATTTAAGAGAACATCATAATCACATTATGTATAAAGGCTCACCATATTATGTGGCCACGAGATACCCATGAAAGAAGGATTTTTAGGCTTCAATTTTTTGGCTGCTTGGATTGCTCTCTCTCTCTTCCTCTGGACATAATCGGTAATTTTTTAAGAACAAACTTTTCTCTGACTTCATGTTTTATGGGTTTGTACATTAAGGAAGAAATGTTTGTATCATCTTCATCTAAGTTTTTGATATTTTTACCTGATGATCTTCCAATTTACAATTCTTCCTACGTGGATATTGAATCTCAATGGCAGTCTTATCAAATATAACAATATGGAAGCTTGAATTTCCTTCATATCTGAAGACTAAAAAATAACCATAACAGATAGAATGGTATTCAGCGAAATCCTGCCAACCATTACAAAACCTAATGTTGTTATCAGCTTTCTTCAATCACACTTGCCAAATTCCACCATAGTGAGCAATGACTGTAGCTACGGTGGATAGCTCAGTATTGTTGAACCCTGACCAGAAGTACCCATCCACACTCACGTCAATACACATAGCAGCGCAGAAAATTTTGTGCATCAATTTCGGGTGTTATTGGTCCTATTGCTACATTGATGTTCGTAGTGCTGCTCAATAGCTTTGCACTGTTGAACACTATCCAGTCATATCACCTACACGCACGTCAATACACAGCTATGCATCCTTTTGCAATGCAGCATTTTTAAAGGATGTACCTATAGCATCCCTGAGAAGTTTATGATACATTTAACACAGCTCAACATTGTCTCGTCAAATCATGTCAGATGAAGCACATCAATGTTGAATAGTCTTCACGTGAATAAATACGCAACCTCTTTTGCAGTACACATCACCAGCCTGCTACTGTAGCACAAGCTATAGCCATATGAAACAGCTACCTCAACGAATCACATGCACCAACAGACGCCACTGAACAATATACTGTGAACTCATATCATCTTTATTCACGTGAATACTTATAGTCACATCCACCTGAATACTTGCCCTTGCAAAACCCCTATATAAAGTCCCATTTACATCTACCCTTGCAAAACATCTACACATACCGAAGTCCCATTTACATACATCTACCCTTGCAAAACTTCTACACATACCGATCTAAAGTCACATTTTCCAATGTCAATGCGTAATTGGATGCTACCTCGTTTTCCAAATAACTATAGAACGCAAAGAGATTCTGACGAGAGGGAATACTATGCCGGATTACAACAGGAGTGGGACTTTCGCATGAACGAGTCCAACGCTCTGCACAATGATCTCCTGCAAATCGGAGCGCCTCTTGTCGAGCGTAGCTCGCTCACACTGCCACGACAAAACATGCACCAATATGAGCGTGCAGTGACGAAAATAAAAAAAGAGAACAATCTTATGATACTTCGTAGGTCCAGGTATCATATGCTACAATTGGCGGAGGAGCAAGCCGTTGCAACAAATAGGCAACTCACTCCGGTAGAACGTAACAATGTCCTCAACTACGAGGACTACCTATCAGAATGAATACCACTGTGGTGTGTGTGTGTGTGTGTGTGTGTGTTATGTCTATGGTTAAGTTAATAATGTTAGTGTAAGTTATTTTATGTTTTCTGTGTTATGTCGTACGTGCTTATTGAAAAACATCATGTGTGAGAATATTTGACTTTTATGACTTATGTGAGAATAATCTACATTACGAATAATTTGCATGCTTCTCATAATCAATAATAAGGTTTACATAGTACAAATGCAACCATACATATAACACATAGTTAAGCAAAATAGTTCTCCAACAAAATCTAATTACACCACGACACGACACGATTACTCTTCATCTGACATCTCCACGTCTGACTGATAAATGGGATCAACAAGAAGTGATTGCATGAACTGTGCATGCTCGTACCACCCTTCCTGCACTGACTCTCGAATCTCGACTTGGGTCCGATATCGATTAAGACGTATCTTCATTCGATTATTTTCTTCTCTTATGCGGTTCAATGCTTTACGAAGTTCGTCGATGCTGTCTCTGGGCATTTGTGATGCGAGTCGCCGAGGCACTGGCAACTTAAAACCAACCAACTCATCATAAAACATTTGTTGTTCACGAAATAACCAAGCCCACTCCTGTCTCATGGTATTGTGAACGTAAGCACTATTTCGCAAATTCGGATTGATTGGATAGCTGAACTCATCTTCCAATACCCAACAACGACCCATAGCAGTGAACACATCATGAGGCCTATAGAGTTGTGGGTTGCCAGAACCAGACATTGACACTGAATACAATAACACCAAATGATCAAGTTAACAGTGTGTATCAACTGTTGCTAAATAATGTAATCCTGCATAGAATGGTACACAGCAAAGACATTCATAAAATTGTGTACTATTGCATGCTAAAAATGAAATACTAACACTAACACCAACATTTGACCATAAACAATAGACATTGTTGGTAATGTCTACACATTGTCTTCAACACTAAATGTTGTTGTAAATGTCTGACCAATGATGATTATGTGCAATACAAAATGTTGCTATAGTAAAGAAATTATTTCATTCTCTTCTCACCAACGTTTACTACAACAAATAACCAAAATCACACCAATTTACTTACTTCACATTCATTCAACCTAAAAAATCAAAATTTAGTACAATATCAAATGAAAATAACATTGCCCTAAAATTGTGATGTGAATTTTTTACCTGAGGTGATACAAATTTCAATTGAGTTTGAAGAAAGCCGCTGTTGATCCGTGGAGGAGTTCCAACTCAGTTCAGCAGAAAGTCCTCAGTTCAGCAGAGAGCAAGGCACACTGAGTGGGAGAAGGTGTGCAGAAATTATAACAGAATAACTCGACTTTACGGATATCAAGTATACTTTATAACTCGATATTACAGAAATCGAGTTACATTGAAACACTCCACCTGACACAAAGACAGTACGAAATCAGGGTTTATAACAGTATAACTAACTCGATTTTTAAATAATCGAGTTATGTAGAGATTCAAAAAAAAAAATGCCAGCAGTGCGGGAAAAACCTGTGTATAACTCGATCATAGGAGTATCGAGTATTTCATATAACTCGATTTTAAAATTATCGAGTTACAAAAGAGGGGCATTTCCCTATTTAGTTTCAGGGCACAAAGATGTTTAATTTCCGAAAAAAGGGCATTTGCCCATTTTGGCCAGTTAATATTGTATTGGATTACATATCGGTTGTCTAATTCCACACTATTTTTCGGCACATGGTTAAAATAGGCATATGAGAAAGATATAAATAATCGTGTATTAAAAAATGAAGCAGAACAACCAATTGAAGATTCAGTAAATTCGTTAATTTTTGCTATAACAAATCATTTTATAAGAGATCCAGAAAAATATAGAGAAAAAAGTTTTGATAGCTTAGTTAATTTAAAGTGTCCAACCTTATCAGATTTTAGATGGTATAGGGATCTATTTTTGTCAAAGGTATTAGCAAGAAATGATAACAGTCAGCCATATTGGAAAGAAAAATTTATTGGAGGATTGCCTAAACATTTTGCGTATCAAGTTAGAGAAAAATTCTTTAATGAAGGACATACTGATTTTACCTATTGAAAACAAAATAATAATAATAATAATAATAATAAAATCAGCCACTAATTTCCCAAAAGAAAAAGGTTTAATGGACCTAAACACTAACATTAACTTTAGAGTGTTAATGTTAAGGAATAGAAACATCAAAGATGGCAAGAATCTAACCAAACACTTACACGACCAAATTCATTAAGAACCATTTACAATACAAGAATCTAGATAAGTTTAACCACTTGACTATCAAAATTTATGTATATTCATTTAAAAAGTCTAAAAACACATTATTATCATTTATTGTAACTTAATATGATCCTATGAATCTTTAAAAATCATTTTATTATAAATAGTGAATGAAATATTAGAACACTATTTCAAACAAACAAAAAATATAAATACTTTACAAAATCTTCCTAATGACATGTTGGTGGAAATATTTTCGAAGATGAGAAATGATTTAGCAATGCTATTGGGAAATGTTGGGAAATTTAGAGCTCGGTTGATAGAATTAACAAGTTTTAAATCCAAGTTGTTAATTAGATTTATTATTAATAAAACTTGTTAAAACAAACAAATATCAATATCATGTCAAAATCATGCAGCGGAAAAATAAATAAGACAAGATATGATGACCCAAGAAAACCAATGAAACAAACTAGTTTCACAGTAAAAAAGTTGAGGGGAAACCTTCTCGAAAAGCAATCCACTATAAAAAAGAGAAGTTTTAGATCTAGTACAAAACCTTTGTCCCTATACTCTACAATTCCCGTAGATGAACTCACAGCAGAAACCTTCTACCGCTTCAGAACCTCTGAACTCTTCAATATATGAACGCCACCCTTTGATGCACGAATCCTGGTACGTGACTAACCAATTGCATGGATCCCAGTACGCGACTTAATCACCAACTAGAAGAAGATTGTTGGCTACAAAGTTCTTCACTTCATCAACAATGAAGATCAAGAAGCACTTGGTTACAAAACCCTAAGGCGCAAAAGACGCAGGAGCTTCTTTCAGAGAGAATAGGCATCGGTCACCTTTTGCATATGTTCTCCTTGTATTCTCTTATGTGACGGCCTCTAAAATAAGCCTTATATAGATCTAGGGTTGTGAAAAAAGAAACCCTACACAAATACATAAGCTTAGGCCAAAAATCAGATCTGAAAATCTGAATTCCCGTAACCTTGATCGATCGGGAGGTGTCAAGTTTTAAACTTCGACAGATACAGCTATCAAGAAGCTATCGAGAAGCTGTCGAGATTGCGATAACAATCAACTGAAGGGCTCGATAGATAGCCTACCTGTCGAGAGGTGTTGAGAAGCTGTCGAGCTATTTGTCTGCAGGTGTCGAGCTATATGTCCAGCTTTAATGAACAATTTTTCTTCACTTATTTCTTGGTCCAATCTTCATGGCTTTAATACTAGACTTGGACAACATGTTTCTTGAAGTATTAAATATATCCTAGATCTACCCAAATACAAGTAAAGTGCTTTTTATCAAAAGATTAGCCAATTACACAAAATATGTCTTTAACAGGAAATATCAAGTTAATGTATAACAAAACAACTTTTTCAATGTATATATACTAATTTATTTCCCTCTATATAAGTTATGCAATCTATTAATTCAATTCTTTCCTTTTTCTTGATCAATTGCAAAAACATCAATGAATTAACAAAATCCTCCAAAGAATTCAACTCACTCCATAGTTTAATCACCCATCCCGCCTAGATGACAAAGCAAAAGAACTGATTTTTTTCATGTTATCAAGCAAAGAATCCTCATGCACTACTCAGAGTGGGAACATAGAAATACTTCTTGAAGGAAGAAGTCGTTGAAGGAAAAAGATTGATTGAAGAAGCTCTTGCATGAGGCGATTTTATTGCAATGTATATTCATGGAGTCATGCTACTTTGTGAATCAAATCCTAAAGGCATAAGTAACCTTTTGGAAGTTTTAAATGATGAACATGGCAAGCATAAGCTTCTAAAATGCCAAAAAATATTTTGACTACTTGCTACGAGAATTGCCCTGTTTCATAGTCCAAACTTTCAAGCATGCCAAAAAACTGGTGGATGTTCAATTAGTATGTAAAACACCTTGAACGTTTAGACCTTCAGATTACAAATTACCAATTCAAGCTTATTATCAAACAATGTATGTGCGGAATATGAACATAAGCTTAACACAGAATTGATAAAACAATCTAAACCAAATAAAATCACAACCATAGTAGAAATTAAATGGCAAAGATTAAGGGAAGAGAGATGCAAATACAAAGACAATACAGTGATGTGTTATCGAAGAAGAAACCGAAGTCCTCAGCGTGAAACCTCTTTGCTGCCCTCCAAATGGTCAATAATCCACTAGAGAATCAAGTTGGGATACATGAACAGAAGAAGACCCTCCAAGTGTAATCTACCTAGTGTACCTAAGCCCTCCAAGTTTCTTGCTCCAACGAGGTTACGCTAAACCTTTGTCTTCTCTAGCTTACCGGATTTCGCTATAGCCCATAGCATCAACCAATATCAATTGGTCCCTTCCTAACTGCTTCCCAAGCACCAAATAACCTCCTTACTGATATGGGTATGATGAGAAAAGGTTTTGGCCAATGTACCTCTCAAGGATATAACAATGGAGAGGGTGAGAGTAGAGGAATTTGGAGAATCAAAAGATGAAGGTTGTAGATGAGTTAATCTTGTTTTTCTCTAGGGTTTTTCTCTCAAAATTCTCTCTGGAAGCTCACTACATTTTGTGGGTATAAGAGGTATTTATACTGGTGTGTGTTTGGAATGCGAAAAGTCAGTTTTTCCCAAACAGAGTGGACTGGCGACTTGGCCTCACGACTTGATTGAGTCGTGAGTCCAAGCTGCGAGCGAACTGAATGGCTAGACTGGGCTTTTTGTCCTGTAGTGTTCCAACTGGCGTGACTATTCAGTTCCTCTGTATGCTTCACTCGTGTGCATCCTTTGGCGACTAGCAAGCCGCCAGATCCAGTCGCGAGTCCCTTGTTGAGTGCACAATCTTGAGCTTTTCTTCACACTCTCTCACACACTACCCTTACATGATTCCCACCTAAATATAGAGTTTCTAAATGCCGAATTACAAGAAAATTGGCATGGAATAAAGCTGACAAAATGGTTGATTAAATTCAACTTTACAACTGGAATGGGAAATTGGAACTGGAATGAGCCTTATCCTTATGGTTATGAAGAATTTGTGGTTATGTGCAGAAAATGCTTGATTGACCTTGAAATGTTTAAGTTGGTGAATAGGCTTTTTTAATTCCCTCTCTCTCTTTTTTCATTGTAACGTCACTTAAATTATAAAATGCAATATTCTTTTTTCTTTATTCATTCTTTGTTAAACTTGGTCAAAGTTTTACAATTATGATTTCCTTAATGGTTTGCCCCAAAAAAAAAAAAAAAAAAAACCAATTGCATCACTTAAATAATCAAATGCAATATTCATTATTTTATCTAATTCTATCCTCCATGTGGTAAAACAAATCCACTATGAAAGAACTGAAGTTTACACAATAGCAACTTAGACCACTAATATCCTATTGCTACCTCGAGTAGGAAACTTACTACCATGACCATGTGACAGCTCCGAGTTCACGGACTACTTCTTTTTTGGATTCTCAGCAAGTACAAGCACTCTCGCTTGTATATCTTTAAGCTCTTGAATCTGCAACTGAATTGATCACCAAGCTCTTGATATCAATCTTGAGATTAGAAACCCTAAGTGTGTATGAAGGCACATCTAGATCTCACAAGAGATTTACACACATAGCATAAAGAGCAACCTCAAAATGTGACTAGGGTTTTTCCTTTTATACTTAAGATAAAACATAAAACCCTACACTTCAAACGGGCTTGGGCTGAATTAGAAAATTCTGCAGAAAAACAATTTGCACGAGCTTCAATCTATTGAGTCTAATTTTCGATCGATCGAGCCAGGCAAATTTACACAGTAAATCCTACAGTACACTCGATTCCAACTTTACACTTAAACATATTTTGAGCAAGTCTAAAACAAGACTAAACGTTTTGATCATGGTTTGCCAACATTACAAATTGAAGTTCTAATACATTTAAACCTAAAGTCTTAGAACCCAACAAACTCCTCCTTTGGCAATTCATGACAAAACACAAACTAAACAAAGTGCTCAAAGTTTACAAAAAAAACAGCCCATTACAAAAACATTGCCTGACAAAACAAAATCAACCTAACTACTATCTATCAGTTGCAAGTGTAGACAGCAATACGACTGAATCAACCTGTATATTCCTGAAACACTCAACAAACGTATAAACGTATGTGTGAAAAATACAAGTAACACAAAATAACTTCTTAATTTCACATACCACAAAATAAAGACATATATCATGAATAACCTCATAAATATAAATCAACAAGCAATGTGAAACAAGAAACATATATAAATACAGCATAATATCTCCCCCTATCATGGACAACCCAAACAAAAACAAAACTACATCATGAGCCAACAATGTAGATACACAATGAAGCACCTAGATACAATCTAAAGCTCCATAGCTTCAAACCAACAAAATCTTGCCCTACCAACAAAATCTCACCTACATATGTACTCCCCCTTTTTGCAAAGAATTGCCAAAGGGTAATCTGACTCATCATCAAAAGGAGGTGGCGGAGGTGATCGACGAAGACTATCCAAATCCGCTCTCAAAGACCTAAGCTCATCAAGCGTGTCCACCAAAAGCTGACCATGAGCCGTCTAAACGTTCATGACAATCTCCAACATACAACGAATGCTCGAATCATCTGAAGTAGAAGGTGGAGAAACAATAGCAGTAGCAGTCAGATCGATGGATGCCTCAGTAGAAGTATCACTTGTAGAAGAGGGAGGAGGAGGAGGAGGAGGTACGACACCAGAAGACTCAACTCTAGGGCATTTAGAGCTTGCTCTCATTTGAGCAGCCCTCTGCCTAGGAAAGGTGGCACCTATAGGAGATATGATATGTATAGGCTCAGACGCCGGAAACTGCTCTAAACCTAAATGTAAAAGAATCCGATGAATAAAAATCAAAAATAAAAGAGTATGAGCAGTAGAACTACTCCTATGAACCTCAATCAAAGAACAAATGAAAAGATAAGGAAAGCTCATAGGAGCATCAGTGACAAGGGAATACAAAAATGCACAACGATCGATAAGGATGGTGTGCAAATAAGAGATAGCCACAAGGAATGACAAGCAATCTAAAAGAAAAAATAATGAATCTCAGTCAACTTAGCAGACGTGATCCGAGGATCAGAACCCCACTGTGTAGAAGTACCAGTGATAAATGACATAATGTCATTTAAGGGAGGAGACTCATCGTACGGATAGACAAGATGCTGGACTAGTGGCACCCCAAGAGCATTAACCACTACCGAAGGAGTAATAGTGTACTCTTCACCCTGTATCCAACTCTTCACTTGAGTGTTGGAATCATAAGAGTGGACAGAGAGGTTCGAGTAGAACTCTCTGATCAAGGTAGCCGGAGGGGGATGTGAAATGTCAGCAAAGGAAGCCAACCCCTACGCTCAAAGTTTCGCCAGATCTCACCATCTAACTCATCTAACAAAACCTTCCTCTCAGCCCATACATTCGTATGAATGTTCAGCTGCTCATAAGTTTCCTGGTTTTTCTCACTAAGGAACCTTTCATTATCAAAGGTGGGAGAAGAAGTAGAGGTGGAGGTCCTATAAGCTCTAGTCTTCCTAACCATAATGCTAAGGATCAAAAGGACAGACATAGAAGACATAGAGAGAAAAAAAAACAAAAACTAAGAGCAGATTGCAAGTTAGCACAAAACAAATATAGAAAATAACAATCTATATGATGCATGAATAATATCAAAGCATGATGCATGCTCTAATGCAGTGAGAATAAGGTCAATTGCACTTTAAAATCACAAAATTGGCTTGAGCATAGAGTTTATATCAAAAACCCAAATATTGAAAAACCCACTTTCACAAATCTCAACAAATTCACCAATTAATCATTACACAACGTAGATAACAAATTATAATGACCAAATCAATCAATCTAACAAGCTAATTTCATCAAATTAAGCTCAATTGAACAAAATCCCCAAATCAGGTAGTTTCAAGCCCTAGAAAATTAAAATTTTCCCAAATCAAGAAATTGATCGAATTAATTCACAAAGGACAGTTGTATATTGTCCCACAACAAAAACCCATTGATCAATTTCCAAACAAAATGCTTAAATCAACAAAAATCCCAAAATTTCATAGGTTCAAAATTTCCCCAAATGCATGACAAAAATGCTTGAAGAAAATAAATAAACAAGGAGGGGAATAAAGGTCTTACCAGCCTTAGAGGACAAAAACCCCTTGAAGAAATTTGAGGGAAAATGACAAAAATCTTGCTTTGAATCTTAGACAGATCGAATAGAGAAAGAAAGTGTTTTGAAAATTTTTGAAAGTGATAGAACACGTGAAAACTCAAAGTTTTTAAAAAACTCTCCATGCGATTTTCAATTGATCAAAAATTAGATTCAATCTATCGAAAATTACATTCGATCAATCCAAAACCAATCGAGTAGCGATCGAAACGGAAAAATTCAAACCAAAATTTTAATCACATTTTCGATCAGTCGAAAAACAGGTTTGGTAGATCGAAAATTTAGAAAAAATCAAATTTTTTGAAAAACAGAACAATTTTAAGTAGAAACTCCTCAAAGCATATTATTTTATGAATAGAATACATGAGTATGAGATGAAATGCTTTTCAAAAATAGTTGTATTGAACCCAGATCTTCCAAAATTAAGATTTTCAATCAAATTTCCTTAAATTCTCAAACTTTAAACACATTTTGCATTTAACTCAAAGAAGTTTCAATTTTGGATGGTCAAAACAAAATCACACACAATAACATGTATAAAGTTTAGTAAAGAGTAACTTGTGTAATGTGTGCAACTAGCAAAAGTTTCAGATACATGTGAGGTGATATGTGAATAGTAAGCAATCACAATTTCTACAAAATTCATTACATAAATTTGAGAGAGACTATCACCTAAAGAGTTACATCATATAACTTCCACATCTCCTAAAATAAAAGCTTGCAATCATGTAAGTTTCTTGATTTGCCTCATAATGTACATATTAATTTTATTTGATCAAAAACTCATTAATAATAGTCAGGATAATGTACACACCAGTTTTATTTGATTGATTTAATTATAGTCCAATAATGTACACACTAATTTTAGCATTTAAACTGAGGCTACACCTTATGTTCTTTTCGTGCATGTGCTATACTTTCTTGAGCACAAAATTTTATGATATGTACTAAGATGTTCATAATTGACTAGTAAACAGTGGTGAGATGGTTATTTATGACTTTCTCAATAAGTTCAAGTCTGACAATCAAAGGCATGTGATTTCAAGATCAAGATTATGTGATAAAAAACTATAAACATCTTCCCATACAACATGCACTGTAAAGCTCAAACTAGTAAAGTGCAATAAATAAGCTCATCCAATCTAAACAAGATACATAGACATGTTATGTAAAGATAAATTAGCCAACCTTGATTGCAAATCCAAGAAAAATAATGCAAAATGCATTTTGCTTCCCTTTTCCTTTTTTTTTTTTTTTTGGTTTTTTTTTTTTTTTTTTTTTTTTTTTTTTTTTTTTTTATTATTGAAAAGAAATAACCAAAAAAATCCTAGAATGAAATGCATGAATGTTATGCAATGAAAATCCTAGAAAATAAAGAAAGCAAAAGCAACAAAAAAGAAAAAAAATGGTCACAAAGAGTAAAGCGATGAAGCACAAAGACCATAAAAGCCAAAGATGATTAGAGACACAGAATCACACCAATTACTTAACGATGTGTCTCAAACTTACTTCTATCAAGAGGTTTGGTGAAGATGTCAGCATTCTAACGTTCAGTAGGGATATACTCAAGAGCCACAATCTTTCTTTCAACCAAATCCCTAATAAAGTGATATCTAATCTCTATGTGCATAGTCATAGAGTGTTGAACAGGGTTCTTAGAGATATCGATAGCACTAGAATTATCACGATAAACAACCATGGTGTCTTGTGATATCCTATAATCACTTAAAAGCTTTTTCATCCAAAGAAATTGCGAACAACAACTTCCAGCAGCAATATATTCTGCCTCTGCAGTAGACAAAGACACAAAATTTTGTTTTTTACTCATCCAAGTAACAAGATTGGCGCCTACATAAAAACACCACCCAGTGGTCCATTTTTTATCATCGGCATTGCCAGCCCAATTAGAATCAGAAAATCCAACAAGAGACAGATTAGACTCTTTGCTATAAAACAATCCATAATCACAAGTTCCACCAACATATTTTATGATTCTTTTAACAACATTCAAATGTAAAATCTTAGGATTAGATTGAAACCTAGAACATACACCAACACTAAAAACAATATCAGGACGACTTGCGGTTAAATACAAAAGACAACCAATCATGTTTTTATATAATGTAACACCAACAAACTCACCTGATGGATGATTGGTTAACTTTGCATTTGCAGCCATTGGTGTTCTAGCATGTGTAGCCTTGTCAAGTCCAAATCTCTTAACTAGATTTCTAGCATATTTTGCTTGGTTGATGTAGATTCCAGAATCTGTTTGCTTCACTTGAAATCCCAAAAAATAAGTTAGTTCACCAACCATACTCATTTCAAACATCACCTTCATTTCATCTGCAAAAGATTGAGTAAAAGAATCATTAGTAGTACCAAAAACAATATCATCAACATAAATTTGAGTTTCTACAAAATAATTCTTATCCTTTCGAATGAAGAGAGTAGTATCTGCAAATCCTCTTTTGAATTATGCTCTATGAGATAGGCAATTAATCTATCATATCATACCCTGGGACCTTGTTTCAAACCATAAAGGGTTTTCTTCAACTTGTAGACATCATCCGATTTGTGAGGGTCAAAAAAACCTTTTGGTTGTTCAACATATACCTCTTTTTGCAACATTCCATTCAAGAAAGCACTCTTAACATCCATTTAATACAACTTGAAATTCAAATGACTTATTATGGCCAAAAGTATCCTAATGGATTTTAGTCTTGCTATCGGTGCAAAAGTCTCATCAAAATCAATCCCTTCCACTTGTGTATAAACTTAAGCAACAAGTCTTGATTTATTTCTAATAACAGTGCCATATTCATCTGACTTGTTCTTAAAGATCCACTTAGTTCCAATCACATTTACTCCCTTAGGTCTAGGAACTAATTCCCACACATCATTCCGAATAAATTGATGAAGTTTTTCATGCATAGAATTAACCCAATTAGCATCTTGAAGTGCCTCATCCACCTTTTTCGATTCAAATTGGGATAGATAGTATGAGTGAGTAATTACATTCAAGGCTTTGGATCTCAATCTCATGTTATCATTCTGACTACCCAATATATTTGTGGCAGGATGATTTAGCTTTACTCTAGAAGATGGACCATCGACCAGAGATGTGGAGGTACCTTTTGGTTCTGATGGAGGGCTAAGCTCACTTTGTACTTGTTGAGTTTCATGAACCGGTGTGGATGGTTCTGAACTTGATGGTACTGACACCATATCATTCAATAATAGCAACTCTTCATCACTATGCTTCCCCACATAATCATCAAGAAGTGAATCATCAACCTCCATAGTCTTTTCTTGAACCGGAGAAGTGTTTTCTGAATGAGTTTCTGAACATAATTCATCATTGATTACAACATTGGAAGATTCCATGACTGTTTTGGTTCTCAAATTGTACACTCTATATGCTCTACTTGTAGAAGAGTATCCCAAAAAATATCTCTTGTCGCTCTTTGCATCAAATTTTTCCAGGTTCAACCTATCAAGCAGAATATAACACTCACTTCCAAATATCCTGAAGTATTTGACAACAGGCTTCTTTCCTCTCCAGAGTTCATAAGGATTTTGCTTGAAATCTGGTCTGAAATACACTTGATTAAGTGTATGGCAAGCAGTGTTAACTGCTTCTCCCCAGAAGGACTTGGGCAAATTTTTGTTGCGTAGCATGACATGAGCCATCTCTTGAACAACCCTATTCTTCCATTCCACTATTCCATTCTGTTGTGGTGTCTTGGTGTTTTCAAATTCTCTTCCATGTTCACTTTTGATTCTGGCTATCATAGTACCTTTCTCAACTTCCAATTTCTTGCATAAGTGTATCATCTTTTCAGGAGCCTCAGTTTTATCTCTCAAAAGCATAACCCAAGTATATCTAGCAAAATCATTTACAACCATAGTTGTCAGTATCGTACAATACGCGATACGTATCGTGTGTAAAAAGTTCTATATTGTATCGGCGTATCGTAAGTGCTTATGAATCGTACGATACAGTGTGCGTATTGTATGAATCGTATCGTATCGTAAAATCGTATGTATCGTACGATACATTGACAAATGCTTTAAAATGAGATTTTTTGTTCAAATTTGTACTTTTATTTGAATCTAACAAGTTGTTAGATTTGTTTTTAACAAAAAATTATTAGTTTACTTAGTTTATCCTACTAAAATAACATATTCATTAGTTTTTTTTGCTCTCTTTCCTACAATTAGACTACATAGTGCACACTTACCCTTCACTTTAATATTTACAAATTTATTTTATATACTGCGAATAAAATATTAATTGACAATATAAATTTTTTATTTTTATCATTATTGTTATAAGTCCAAGAAACTAGAATGCCAAAATTTTTTTTATAAAAATATTATTAAAATAAAAAGAATAAGAAGAGATTGTAAATGTTAATGACAAATGACGATGAAGAGAATTTTAATGAAGAAATAAGTTTGCAAACTTATAAACATGATGATAGCATTGACTTAGATGGGGTTGATTAGACAATATGATGAATATGATGAAAATATATTATTATTTTTGGGTCTAATATATT
Organism: Quercus lobata; assembly: GCF_001633185.2. Taxonomy (NCBI): domain Eukaryota; kingdom Viridiplantae; phylum Streptophyta; class Magnoliopsida; order Fagales; family Fagaceae; genus Quercus; species Quercus lobata. Next base: position 83,534,822 of record NC_044905.1, read on the forward strand.
ATCACTTTTGAATTTAGGAAATTTGAATACGTATGTTATAAACACATGCTAGTTTGATTTATTTAGTTAGCTTGTTAAATATTATTACATAAGTGATGAATAAATTAGTCATTAGTTGAATATATTCAAAATTTATAATGAATATACCATTTATATATGTAGATTTATAAGTTTTTATAAATTTTATTAAGTGTTTATGTATCTTACGATACACGATACAATACAATACACGATACAGAAAAATTAAAAATCAATTCACGATACGATTCACGTTTTGACAACTATGTCCACACCAACTAGAATATACCTCTTTCCACCTAAACTCTAAACTTTGGCAGAACCCATGAGATCAATGTGCAACAACTCTAGAGGTCTTGAAGTTTGAACATTAGTTACAGACGGATGTTTGGACTTCACTTGTTTACCCATCTGACATGATCCACAGATGCACTTGTCTATCTTCTCAAACTTGTGCAAACCAATAATAGCATCACACTTGGAAATCTTCTTTAATTACTTGTGACTTGCATGTCCCAACCGTTGATGCCATATGTTTACTTGATTGATCTTTGCACTAAAACACTTGTTGCTTATACTTGGTGTTATACCATAACAATTGTCAGCTGTCCTCACACCAATACACATACAATCACTTCCTCCATCAAGTATCTCACATTCATACTTGGTGAAGAGAACATTCTATCCATTGTCACAAATTTGACTGATGCTGAGTAAGTTAACCTTCAACCCATCAACATACCAAACATCTTCAAAAACCAGCAACCTAGGAATGTCCACAGTTCCAATGCCTTGATCACAAATTTGCTTCCATCTCCAAACGTGACTGTCCCAATCTTTCCTTCAAAGAGTGTCTTGAACAAAACTTTATTTCCTATCATAAGCCTGGAACAACCATTATCCAAATACTAAAGACAAGAATCACGTGCCTTTAAGGCGATTAAAGCAGTATAACACAAATATTTATTATAACCAAGATTGTCAAAATCGAGATCCTACGTAGGATCATGGGAGGTAGGTAGGATCGTGGATCGTAGGATCGAATCGTGGATCGTAAGATCCTACCTATTTTTAGATTTTAAGCAAAAATCCTATTGATAGTGACTTTGTATGTTATATAATCACTTAAAATATGAATCCATCCATTAAAAAAAAAAAATTGCATCATAAAATGTAATTTGCACGCACTACATTGTTCTTATGTTATTCTAACGAAACAAAATATATTTAACTTTCGACATATTGTATCTAAAATGTTCAGTACATGTTTAATTGGCAACTAAGTACCAAAATATTATCTATACATATGGAAAATGTTTTCCAAATTCTAAGTTCCAAATCCAAAATAAGTTAGGCTAGTTAGCATATAAAAACTAGCTAACTACAAATTTACAATATATAATTCAAAAAGAAAACTCTCAATCTAAGGTAAACTAGCTAATTACAAATATGAAATCCAAAAGAGAATTTCCATTCTAAAGCTCTTCTAATCTAGTCACTATCATTGTCATATCTCATTTCATCATCTATATCCTTCCTAGTATCAGCATCCATGGCGTAATCATCGTAATCATCTAAATACTTAAGAAAGCTTGAAAGCAGCTATGGCTCACCACTGAGAGGGCTGAGAGGTGTTGGGTTTTTGACAGGGGACTATGGAGGCGCGGGACAGAACTGCTGCGTGCTGAAGCTTTTGACAGAGGATTGAGGAGGCGTAGGACTGAGGTGCTAGCGCTGAATGTTTCTAAATGTTTCTAAATACTTAAGAAAGCTTGAAAGCAACGATGGCTCACCATTGAGAGGGCTGAGAGGTGCTGGGTTTTTGACAGGGGACTGTGGAGGCGCGGACAGAGCTGCTGCATGCTAGAGCTTAGTGTTTCTAAAATATTTAGGTTTTGTTTTTGAAAACTTAACTTAAGTAGTATAGGTTTTTTTGAGATTTTATTTTGAGAGAGGGGTAAATTTGGGACTTCAATTCATTGGGCTTATGGGTTTTGGACCTTTACGTGGACTGGGGATTATTTTACTGGACTTACCTAAATGACCCAAATGAATCCCACTTAAAAAAAAAAAAAAAAAGCCAAAAAAGCCAAAAAAGCCAAATGGTAGGATCGGTAGGATCCCATACGATCCTACGATCCTATACGATCCTATACTATCCTACAAATGATCCTAACATTTTTGCAATCCTGCTACGATTTTAATCTTTTTGGTGAGATGGGATCATAAAATCGTGCGATTTTACGATCCGGATCACGATTTTGACAACCTTGATCATAACATGTAATTATACCAAGATGTTCAAGGAAAGATCTAACAAAAACAACAAGAGACACAAACCACAAGCAAACAGGTTGGAATAAAAGCAATAAGATCTTCCAAGAATCCATGACAACAGGGGTCAAAGATCAACTCTTAGATCAAAAGATCTAAACATTAGAGCTAACTCACTCTGATACCACTTGTATGTTTTTGACCCCTTAAAACACAACTGGATTAACCTAGTTAATTAATCAAGTGATTACTTAGTCAAATTAAATAGATCTAGGTTAACATAAATATATCATATCATTGTAAAGTGTGGAAAATAAAGAACACAACGATAAGATAACCTAAGAAAAACAAACTGGTAAAAAACCTGGGGATGATTTTGTCGGTTTTTAGACCCCTTAAAACACAATTGAATTAACTTAGGTAATTAGCCAAGTGATTACTTAGTCAAATTAACAAATCTAGGTTAACACAAATATATCATATCAATGTATAGTAGCAGAAAATAAAAAAACACAACGATATGATAACCCAGGAAAACCAAACCGGTAAAAAACCTGGGGAAGATTTAACCTAGCTATCCTCAAGGTAAAAAGCAAATCCACTAGAAAGAATCAAAGTTCATACAATAAGACTTACAAGCCCCCACGCTCGACTTCTTATTGCTACCCACCAATAGAACTTACTGACACGACCACGTGTAAGCTCCAAATCCACGGACTCCTTCTTTCTTGGATTCACCACTAGATACAAGCATATCCGCTTGTCTTTTCTTTAAACTTCAATGGTAGCAATTGAGTTGATCATCAAGGTATAGATAAATCTTCTCCTTGAAAACTCTAAGTTTGTATAAAGGAAAGCTCCTCTAGATTTCACAAGAGATTTACACAAACCGCAATATGAGCAATACTAAAACGTGGCTAGGGTTTGCCTTTTATACTTAGAACAAATTAGAAACTCTAAAAACGTTTTAAAACATATCGAACTTGTCTTTTGATCGATCGAGCCAAATAGATTATGAAATATTCTTCCTGCAGCTTGTATGTTCTTGAATCTTGACTTGAATCACATTGAGCATTGTCTAATAATACCTATAGACTCTAAGATCTATATCTAGACAAGTTTGTGTTCACGATTTGCCAATTGTTCTAAACATTTAGAACCTAACAAACTCCCCCTTTGGCAATTCGTGACAAAACTTTCATACAAAATGAAATGCTCAAATACAAGAACAACTCAATACAATGAAATGCCTAATTACATCACAAATCCCAATCTAAGACTCCTAACCTAGAAGTTGCCAATAAGAGATAGAAGGTCTTGATCAGAATATAATTGTCTTTCCTGAAACACTCAATAAACACATCACCGCATGTGTGAAAAGAAAGACATGTAAACAATAATATGAAACAGAATATAAAAAACAAAAGTAAATTCTAACTCTCCCCCTAAGTTAGATACATCAAAAAGTTTTTATATTCTCCCTCTTTGAAAAACTATTTTATCTCCCCCTAAACAAAACAAACAAGATTCCCACATATTCTCACATTTCATCTCCCCCTTTTTGTCACATATTGACAAAGTCTACCTAATCAGAAGGTAGACAGAAAACATATGCAACAGAGTAAGAGAAAATAGAGACAACTCCCCCTATGAAGAGCAACAACTCCCCCTAAGAACCACAAAGGTTAAAAAAATTTCTCTCCCTATAAAAATAGGAAAAACAAAACAAGTTTTGAGAAAAACAGTTTTGGGGAAAAATAAAGGGGGTGGGGATAAATAAAAAGACACAAACCAAGTTAAAAAAAAAAAAACTAAGTTGAGGATACACAAGAAGAAAAAATATTATCTCTTTCAATAAAATGCAAACATGGCACTATGTGACCCATAAACAGTTGCATGAGTAGAGAAAATATTTGCACATTGATTATTCATCATATCTCTTAAGAAAAATATTTTCTACAGTTCACACATAAAAAAAGGCATATACTAGGAAATACATAGCTCAAAAATTAATCAATTAATTTTTTGATCAAGTTGAGTACCCAATGTAGCAAAGTGTATGCATGTTATGTGGGAAAACAATGAGAGATACGACTGCAAAACTGCAAGATGGATACAAAAACAATGCAATGCATGTGAATCCTAAACATAAATGATGCATGGAAAAATCAACTTTTTGAAAAATAGAACAATTTAATGCAAAAACTCCTCAAAGCACAATATTTCATGAATGAAATGCATGAGTATGAGATTAAAAAGTTTTTTTAAAAGAAAAATCACTCGAATTCAACCCAGATCTTCCAAAAACAAGTTTTTCAACCAATTTGTCTCCAAAACTCAAACATTAAAGACATTTTGCATCAAAATCTAAGAACATGTAATCTTGGATGGCCACAACAAGATCACACACAATATAATATACCAAGTTTAATAAAGAGTAACTTGTGTAGTGTGTGCAACTAGCAAAAACTTGAGATACATGTGAGGTGATATGTAAATAAAAATCAATCACAATTTCTACAAAATTCATCACATAAATTTAAAAGAGACTATCACCAAAAGAGTTACACCATATAACTCCCACATCTCCTAGAAAACAAGCTTGCAATCATGTAAGTTTCTTGGTTTGCCTCATAATGTACACATCAATTTTATTTGTTTGATTTAACATTAAGTCCAAGAATGTACATACCAATTTTAACATTTAAATCGAGGTTACACCTTATGTTCTTTTTACGCACGTGCTATACTTTCTCGAGCACAAAATCTTACGATATGCACTAAGGTGTTCATGATTGGCTAGTAAACAGTGGTGAGATAGTTATTTATACCTTTCTCAAAAGGTTCAAGTCCGACAGTCAAAGACGTGTGATTTCAAGATCAAGACAAAGTAATCAAAAACTATAAATATCTCCCACACAACATGCACTATAAAGTTCAAACTAGTAAAGTGCAATAAATAAGCTCATCCAAACTAAACAAGGTACATAAACATGTTATGTAAAGATAATATGGCCAATTCTTGATTATAAATCCAAGATGTGAAATACAAAACATAAAAATCTTTTTGGTAAAAAAAAATTTATGACCAAAAACTAAAAGCACACATTATGCTAAATGAACAATGCAAATGTAATGCATGACAGTGCTTAACTAAGCTATAGAGGGTACACAAACAAGAAATATCAATTTTTTAATTAACCCTTAAGTACATGTACAAATTAATATATACTCACACAAAATCAGAAATAGCTTAGCACTTATATAACACATGCTATTTAAGTTTCTCCATAATGTCAAGCATGTTTTAAATCAAGAGAGAGATATCATAATTCATGTAATCCTCAAAAAGAAAAACTAGACACAAAATAAAATATTTTTGTTTTTTTGAAATTTTTCAATGTTTTTGGATTTTTTTTAAAATAAAAAACAACCTAAAAAAAACACAAAAAAAAAAAAGAAGAAACAAAACATGTCCACAATTAATTGAAAGAATTAAATCAGGGACAAGTTAGCAATACTCACCTTGGAGAATCTTTTCTCACCCATCTAGCACGAGTCTTCGGCTTTGTAGATGAAAATCCATGTGAAGCAGAGTGTATTTGAGGAATTACACCAATCTTCTGAGAAAGACTAAAATCCTACAAATTCCTTTCACAAGCCAACAAGCTCAAATTTTTCAAAAGAATATGAAACAATTTATATGGACTTATGGTAGAAGAAATATTATTACAAATCCTTGACTGAAACACAGAATGCTTAAATTTCAATTTATGACAATTAGGACGAATGTGACCACGGATACCACAAAAATGGCAAACAAGAACAATTTTAGGAACATCAGTATTCCTAGTAGGGTTTCCGGTCACAGGCTTTAGTTCGTGCCTCAACAAAGAACAATTTGATCTAATATGACCAACAACACCACAAAGGTGACAAGTAGGCACAAAAACAGATTTATTATGCTCTCTAACAGTAGATTTAGACATAGGTTTAGAAATTTCAGCATTAACATCAGAACTTTTACCTTTGTCTAACCTAGCAAAATAAGCCTTTTCTTTATTATTCCTCTTAAAAGGAGGGATATAAACTTTCTCAGTTTTAGGCTTAAGAGAAACAGAATCACTTCTGTTATCAATAGCAGGCTTGGTACTAGTCAAATTTTCAATTTTAGTTTTAGATTCAACTAACTCTTGTTCCAAACTTTTCATCTTCTCATCTTGAGAGGAAATTTGATTTCTCAAAAATTCATTCTTTTTATTAGATTAATCTAATCTAACAACCAATTCTTCTTTTTCAAGATTAGCCAATTTTAACTCTTCCTTGAATTTCTTAGCAATTTTCATAGATTTCAATAATTTCTTACGAAGAGTTTCACAAGCATCAATAAAATCAACAGAAGCATGAGCAGAAATATGATCAGAAAGACACTTCAAATTATCCATGACAACAGGGGTCAAGGATCAGCTCTTAGATCAAAAGATCTAAAACAAAAGAGCTACCCACTCTGATACTACTTGTTAGTTTTTAGACCCCTTAAAACACAATTGAATTAACCTAGGCAATTAGCCAAGTGATTATTTAGTCAAATTAACAAATCTAGGTTAACACAAATATATCATATCAATGTATAGCAGCGGAAAATAAAAAATACAACGATATGATAACCTAGGAAAACCAAACCGGTAAAAAACCTGGAGAGGATTTAACCTAACTATCCTCAAGATAAAAAGGAAATCCACTAGAAAGAATCGAAGTTCATACAAAAAGACTTACAAGCCCCCACGCTTGACTTCTTATTACTACCCACTAGTAGAACTTACTGACACAACCACGTGCAAGCTCCGAATCCACAGACTCCTTCTTTCTTAGATTCACCACCAGATACAAGCACACCCGCTTGTATTTTCTTTAAACTTTAATGGCAGCAACCAAGTTGATCATCAAGGTGTAGATAAATCTTCTCCTTGAAAATCCTAAGTTCGTGTAAAGGAAAACTCCTCTAGATCTCACAAGAGATTTACACAAACCGCAATATGAGCAATACTAAAACGTGGTTAGAGTTTGCCTTTTATACTTAGAACAAATTAGAAACCCTAAAAACTTTTTAAAACAACTAGGGCTGAGTTGGAAATTCTGCAGAAAAAACATTTTACCCGAGCTTCGATCGATCAAGCCTGTCTTTTGATCGATCGAACCAGACAGATTATGAAATCTTCTTCCTGCAGCTTGTATATTTTTGAATCTTGACTTGAATAACATTGAGTATTGTCTAATAATACCTATAGACTCTAAGATCTATATCCAGACAAGTTTGTATTCACGATTTGCCAATAGTTCTAAACATTTAGAACTTAACAATTTAACCTAATTATCCTCAAGGTAAAACAAATCCACTATAAAAGAAATGAAGTATACACAATAGCGACTTAGATCACTAACATTTTATTGCTACCTTGAGTAGGAAATATACTACCATGACCACATGATAACTCTGAGTCCATGGACTACTTCTTTCTTGGATTCCCAGCAAGCACAAGCACTCCCACTTGTATATCTTTAAGCTCTTGAATCTGCAACTGAATTGATCACCAAGCTCTTGATATCAATTTTGAGATTGGAAACCCTAAGTGTATATGAAGACAAACATCTCTAGATCTTATAAGAGATTCACACACACAACATAAAGAGCAACTTCAAAACGTGGATAGGTTTTTCCTTTTATACTTAAGACAAAATATAAAATCCTACACGTCAAACGTGCTTGGGCTGAGTTGGAAAATTCTGCAGAAAAAAAAAAAATCTGCACGAGCTTCGATCGATCGAGTCTGATTTTCGATCAATCGAGCCAGCAGATTTACACAGTAAATCCTGCAGTACATTCGATTTCAACTTTACACTTAAACATACTTTGAGCAAATCTAAAACAAGACTAAACGTTTTGATCATGGTTTGCCAATATTACAAATTAAAGTTCTAATACATTTAAACCTAAAGTCTTAGAACCCAACACACTATCTATAGGCAATATTTGCCCCACACTCAAATTGCTAAAAAATTTCTTATTTCTACAAATTTGTACCCAATATAGGCTGATTACGTTAGTGATGTTTTGGAGTCTTATTGATGGCATAATCAAGGACTTGTCACGTTTAGGAAGCATTAATGGCCAGTATTAATTCTGTCGCGCAAGGGCCATAAATGATAACATCTTCCGTCAATTTGTATTCATGGTGGGTATTGGACGTTTCTGAGAAGGAAATGACAGGTATTGGACGATTACATTAACTGATACCATCAAATACCCTACCACGTGCGTAATGTCCTACTTTCACAATCTGCAATGTCTTTATCGTCTGGCCCCAACAAATGTTCAATCACACTAACTTCTAAATCAATATTCATCCCATTTCATCTCCAATCTCACCAAATCGTATCACTTGTCATCCTAATCTTGCTCATCTCTCTTCTTCTAATAACCCAGGCATCCATTTAATCATTGACTTAAGCCATCCTCTTTTAAGTCATGCGATTCTTCGGTCCATGAGCTCTCCAACCCGCCATGCCCATCTCCCCACCCTTAAGTCTGGCCACACACCTCTTTCCTTTGAGCCCCACCTTACGCTACTGCTGTCTGCTGCCAGGTTTTCTCATTGGCGTGATGCAAATAATGTCAGCTGATGAAATATCTTCTCTTCTAGCCAATAACACATGGGTGTTGGTTCCCTCATTACCAAAACATGAATGGAATTGGATGTAAATGGGTGTACCGCCTGATGGCTTTGTTGATCAGTACAAAACTGTCAAAACAAGACGTGTAGCGAAGGGATTTTATCAACGACATGGCATTGACCATTCTAAGATGTTCAGTCTTATGATCAAGCCCACATTTATTGGCATTGTAGTGTCCATTGCGCTTAGATGGTTTGACATTTGACAACTTGACATCGATAATGCACATTTGACAACTTGACATCAATAATGCATTTCTCAATAGAAATTTGACAAAATCATCTTAAATGGTTGGACATTTGACAGCTTGACATCGATAATGCGTTTTTTAATGGAAATTTGACAAAAAATCAATTTATATTACTCACCCTCCTGGGTTTGTAGATTTTAGTTTTACTAGACCAAATCATGTTTTCAAATTTCAATGCTCACTTCATGGGCTCAAACTAGCCCTAAGAGCTTGGTTTAATTGTCTATCTAGCTTCCTCCTTTGTCATGGCTTTTATGCCTTCAAATCTAATACCTCTTTGTTTCTCTACCATCGAGATGATGTTTGCATTTTTATACTAGTGTATGTTGGTTATATTACTATGACCAATAACAATTTTCAATGTGTATCATCCATTATCTGTACATTACAATCTGAGTTTGGTTGTGTTGATGACCATCCCGCAACTGATGTTTATGCTATTTTCCGAAGTCATAATTTCATCTCATGGTCCTCCAAGAAACAATGTACCATTGCTCAATCCTCGAACTGAATATGAAAAAAATCCCTAGTTGACAGTGCTGATGAGATTACTTGGCTTAGGTCATTGCTCAATGAACTTCTTCTCATGTTGTTTAGTGCAACAATGTTGGGGCTACTTATCTTGTTGAAAATATTGTGTTCCATGCACGCACTAAGCATGTGGAAATCAATTTCCACTTAGTTGGAGAAAAGGTCACAAGTCTGGCTTTAGATGTTCGCTCGATTTATTCCCACCAATGACTAGTTAGCTAACATCATGACTAAATGTTTATCTTTTCCACAGTTTGCTTTCCTTTGTGACAAGTTGACTCTCTCCTCCGAGGATACTTCAACTCGAGGGGGCGTACCATATTTCCATATTTTGTATTTATCAATCCGTATTGTTTGAATTACTGTAATCTCTATTAGTTACCATCCTTATCATGTATATCCATTTATAAAACAGTGGTGTTTATTAGACACCACTAATGCACACAACATACACAAAAATAATGATTTCAATGCAAAAGTGATTTGTGTGTAGGTTTTATGCATTAAGGGAGTGTGCGATTCCGTTTAAATATAATTACAATACAAAACACTCAATAGAGTGTGAGAAGATTACAACAATCAAACCCATGCACGTCTGTTTCAACAAAGAATATCCATGACTAATGTTAGAAAATATATGGTCTAGAGTGCAGCAATGAGTGCTTAATTGCACGGATTCAGGGCGCTTCTATATTGAAGCTAGGGTGGTCATAGGACCATCTGACCTGGGAAAAAATTATTATTATTATTATTATTATTATTATTTTAAAAGTTTTATGATTTTTTTTTACCTTTAAAAAATATTGTGAACACCATAAAATTTTTTAGACACAATATAATTAAATCTCGAACAAAATTTGGCAACAAACTTGATTGTAGACTAAACCTACAATTCCACTTAATATATATATATATATATATATATTTTATGTGAATTTTGACAAATCTACCATTGAGTTACATTTTCTTCTTTTATCCTTTATGCTTGTAAAATTTCAATAAAATCAAAAATCAATAACTATGCTATTTGACAAATGTTTAAATTTTGAGTTTTTGTAGTCTAAAATTATAAATAAAAAATAAGTTTATGTATCGAATAGTAAATAACACATGTTTTAAAAACATAAAGAACATGTAATTCAACGATTAGATTTTCAAAATATGTAGTCATGTTAATTTGTTTAGTGAGAATCATAGTCTTAGGTTATAAGTAAGTTTGTAGCCAAATAGTCCAAGAAAAAATATATTGAACTAAAATTTTGTAAGAGATGTAATTTGTAACATTAATAATGAAATTATCATGCAATGATTTCAAAATAAGAAAACATATAGAGGAAATTATAAAACTTTATGTATTTGCATGTTTGTGTATTTTTTGTTTTTACCAATATATGAAGCCTTTTTATTAAATTTTGTATAATTTAAATTTCATAATAACCACATTGAAAAAACAAATTTGGAGCCGCAACTGTAAGGACTATGATTTAAGATCTGATCCAAGGCTCATCGTCTTGGTTAAATATACCCATAATGCCAAGGATATATAACAAGGTTGCATATTAGTTACATGTATTGTGTAGCTACTATAGTAGTTTAATTGGTTGAATATAGTTCCATTCATAACATAACAGGAAAATGAAAAATAAAAAATAAAAAATTCACAAATTGCATTCCACCTATTCAATTATGAATTATCCCCGAAGACGATCATTCATAATCGTAGGAGTAAGGTTATTGGCCCAAAAAAAACAAGGAGAAATATATAAAATAGGGCAAAGGAACAACTGCAGCACCAACTGCAACAACAAACATAGGAAAGATACGAACCCTTATTGTGTTGCCGATCATGTAGCTACGCAAATGCATGCATGTCTCATGCATTTGAATCATCACCTTTCTTTATCTTGCCCTGTTCTTTCGTTATCCAGTCAGAAGCTCAGCTGACGCTTTCTGCCGGCCAGACCCTTTCGTGTCTTTATTAGACGCAGTATGTGTAAGAGTGGATGTATCTTTACCATGGATCCGCTCACTTAAGCTTTCCTGGCCTTTTTTAGATGTTGTAGGAGAGGATACAATTTTAGGGAGAACAGCAGTTGAGCTTTCCTTGCCTTCAATCAGGCCTTTTTCAGGTTGTATAGTAGGAGAGGATACGACTTTATCAGAAGAGGCTATATCTTTACCACGGAGCAGATCAGGACCTCGTGGTTGCTGGCCTTGGTTTCTTGTCTTTGTTAAGTGGTGCAGAAGGGGCTATATCATCTCCTTTACGGAGCTGTTCAAGAGGTGATGGTTTCTTGTCTTTGTTAAGTGGTGCAGAACGGGCTATATCATCTCCTTTACGGAGCTGCTCAAGAGGTGATGGTTTCTTGTCTTTGTTAAGTGGTGCAGAACGGGCTATATCATCTCCTTTACGGAGTTGCTCAAGAGGTGATGGTTTCTTGTCTTTGTTAAGTGGTGCAGAAGGGGCTATATCATCTCCTTTACGGAGCTGCTCAAGAGGTGATGGTTTCTTGTCATTGTTAAGTAGTGCAGAAGTGGCTATATCATCTCCTTTACGGAGCAGCTTACTTGAGGATTTCTGGTCTTTGTTACGCGGTGTAGGATGCGATTTGTCTTCATCAGTATCATGAAGCAGCTCACTTGGTGATTTCTTGTCATTCTTAGGCGGTGGAGATAGGACTTTATCACCATCAGCAGCATCCTTAGTTGAAGGAGTGCTCTCCTTACTCTTTGATGGTTTAGAACCTTGGGCTCTTTTCATAGGGAGCAGCTTCTTGAAGATAGAATAGAAATGATCACATTGATCCCCTTTTAAAGAATTTAACACCTTCACTGCTTAACACTTTTATTTTTCTTTAAAGATCTATCACAATTTACAGACTACACAAACTCCCACATATAGTAAAAAATTACAACGTTAATTATAGCATTTTCTGGGTTTTTAAGCAATACTAATGTGAAACTTAAATTCTATTTTCACTTTAATTAACTAACAGCATGGAGTGAAATGTTTATTTTCACTCAAGTAAAATGTTCAACAGTATTTTGATAATTTAAAAATCTATCATGATGATTAAATTAATAATTGTCTAATTACTGAATATGTTTATAGACATTTATTGTTTTAAAAAATTAGAAATTATATATATATATATATATTAGATTAGGATAAAACTTAAATACAGTACCTTAAGTGTTGTTTCTTAGGTTTCTTTTTTAAGATCTAGTTATGTGACTACTTAACTTAAAAATACACTTCCATCCCATGAGAAAAAATTCATATGGCAGAATTTTAAAAGAAAAACTTAGGGAACAATATCTAAGTACTGTACCTAAGTCTTCCTGTTTAGATTATAATATTGCTTAAAAGCGAAATATACAAATTATAAATATATTTGAAAAGCATGAATGCCAACAATTGGAATTTCTAATGCTTGGAAGTTCAAAATATCAAAAATATAAATATAATTTGGAAATTTTGAAATTCTCTATAACTAAATAGGGTAACGTTTGACCTTACAATGTTTTTACTGCTCTCCTTCAAACAAAGCACATATTATAAATAAATAACAAACAAACAAAAAGCGCCAGCGAGAATAAAGAAAAATGAAACTAGAAAGGAATAAAAATTTTTAAAATGAAATTAGTTTAAAAATTACATTTCATACCAAAGAATTAAAATATACATTTACAATACCAATTTAAAAGCTTCATGTCTTAAAAAAAATGATAATAATTACATTTGTTCACAGAGGCAGTTGTCTAACTATTTAAGACAAAATCCTTTTACAATCAGTTTTTAATTGAACAAATGAAATGGATGTTTTATTTATGGGGTTTATCTTATTTTCAGTACTTTTTTAAATGGAATTTCCTTTTATTGTAATGAGAGACTGTCACATCACCCACTAACTAAATAAAATGTGAAGATTAAAACTCACTACCACTTGTTATTGTATATTTAAAACAAAAAGACATGTCTAGTTAAAAATTTACTAAAGGTAAGCCAAACCCTTATTTACACGATGGTTCTTCAGCTCTTCAAAAATCAAAATAGACCTTATCCTCACAAGAAAATAAGTCATTCATTATCGAAAAAAGAAAAGAACTCATTGAAATATATAACTCAAATTTTACAACATTTACTGCATAATTGAGCTGAGAGGTGTTCTCTTTTATATTTGGACATGATAAATTAGTAGGATTCAGCATATATATATAATGTCCAACAAATCTTCCTTATTTTGTGGTTTTATATAAAATGGATATTTATCACTAGTTATGGTCGTAGTGTGCTTTACGGGGTTTATTCCATTGCTAGGTATATACATGTGAGTAAAGTCTCACATTAGATAATAATAAGAAGAATGATTAATTAATATAACATAGTTTAACTCATACCCATTGGGCTTAAACTTTTTTGATTAAGTATGTCTCTGTATATTATATTAACTACTCAATAAGTTTTCCCAAGGTGACATCCCCACCTACATAATAAAAACTATTCGCATAACTATATTATATCTAATTCTAATTAAAAGTGTTAGTTCCTCATTAGAATAAGTAGCTAATGGGATATGTTTCTGAAAAAAAAAATTTAATAAAGCTAATGAGATATGATAGTTTCTATAAATAAAGTGAGGAGTGACTCCTGTTTCTATGTGGGAGTTTGGAGACTGGGTTTGTTTAGTGTGTTAGTGTACGTGTGTGTTGGTCAGTTGGTGTGAAAGCAACTTTGGGCGAATTCGGGATTTCAGTTTATACAAATTTGTGAGATCGATTGTTTTTCGTGTGGTTATAATTTTTATCATCTAGACATCAACTGTGTATTTTGATTGATATTACATTATTACCCATAGATGTTGACAGTGGAAAAGCCAGAAGTTAAATTAAAAAAAAAAAAAAAAAAAAAACAGTGTGTAAAACTTGGGATTTCTATATTTTGATACTAAATATAAATTTTACAGTAATCTAATTTAAGTGTATATATATATATATGTGAAACGCCCTTCTGAAAACTTGAACCTGGCCTTTGTCTCTCATACCACACCTCACAAACACTTATACTTAAAGTTTTAGTCAATATAGTAGTTGGAAAATTATAAATGATGCCAGCTACTTTTTATAATATTGGTGTATGATTATTTCAGCTATAATGATACAGCTACAAGACGTACTATGAATATGAGTCATATGACCATTAGGGTTATACATATGATATGGAGAATCTGGACTGGGTGAAAATAAAAGAAATAGGGGGCCACATGCATTGCAGAAAAAGAGAACCCAACATTTCCTGTTTCTGATTGGAACTATGCATCAAGTATTCAAGATCGGTGGGCTTAATTTTTATGTGGCATAAACATAATGTCATCTAAGCTGTACGTTTAACATCAACTTTTGCATTCATTAGGGATTAGAAGTGCTCAAAGAATGAAATAGGCTTATCTTTCTACATGGGTTTAACAGTTTTTCAGTGATTAAACATGTATAACATGATCAGTTTTCTATCGATAAGAAAATACCATACAATAAAAAAAAATACCATATTCTGACATTGAATGAAAACAATGTCAGAATATGATTCAACACACATATAACAAGTTCATCAAAAAAAAAAAAAAAAAATGCACATAACAAGTAACAACACCATTTTATTTTTATTTTTTTCCCGAATAAAAACAAATTAAAGTAACAAACACCATTTTTAGGTAACACTACTAGTTATGGCCGTACGGTTAAGAAAACAAATAGCATGGCCCTACGATGCACACGCTACGATGCACACGTACACTAATTATTATATTCTCACCTAAAATTGTGTCGCAAGTATCAACTACATATCATCTACATTTAAAGATAAATAATTTTAATTTTCTTTGTGAACCAGTACGTACTTTTATCGTGACATCTATTATGCCTTTTTATTTTTTTTTCCACCCTATCTAATAAAGCATTCTATCAGTATTAGTGTTGATTTTACCATGTGCATGTACGTATGTATATATATGAGAAAATTTTAAATATATATATATATGTTGAGAAACAAACACACACACAAGGGAGAGGGAAAGAGATTTTATCATAATTATTTTAAATCTGATTTTAAAAACTTCGATTTTCTATAGTAGATTTGTTTTACCTTGAGGATAGTTTAGTCAAATCTTCTCCAGGTTTTTACCTTGATATTGTTGGTTTCATTGGTTTTCCTGAGTCATCATATTATTGTGTTCTTTATTTTCCACTGTTGTGCATGATATGATCTGTCCTTATCTAGCCTAGATCTCATAATTAACCTAAGTAATCACTTGTCTAATATATTAGGTTAAACAATTTGCTTTAAGGGATCTAAACAAACAAAAAAAGATTATGTACAAATCCAAAACAAAATGGAACAAAAATGCTTTATTTGGGACAAAAAAAAAATACCGATAACTAATTTTTACATACACAAATGTTATTTGATAACTAATGTTTGTTATAAGTTTCTTCTCTTTTTTAGTCAAATTGTATTCTTTTGATATTTTTTCTGTTCAATTCTTATATTTAAACTTTATTGTGGTCACGTAGAATACTAAGCACCATGTACTATTCTTGATATTTTGCTTATTAGTATTTTTATAATAGAGGACACTTTCAATAAATATTTTTCTCTTCTACCACTATATCTTTACTATTATTTAAGAGACTTTCTCTTATTTGGATTCCTCATTTTGGATGCCCAAAGTACCCTCATCCTATTCACTTACAAATTTTAAACCAATGAGGATAAATATGTAAAAAAAAATGCCAACTATTGTCCAAAATTTTAGTTTTTCAAAAAGAAAACACCAATTATTTAGCACATTTAATTTAAGATGACTGTGAATTACTATCTTAACACTCACAAACAAAAATGCCCAGAAAAAAAGGAGCCCACTCTCCCAAACATAAACACAAATTCAATGAATAGTGCACTCTCCTAATTCTTTAGTTTTCTTCTGAAAAAAATAAAAAAATAAAAAATAAGAAGAAGAAGAAGAAGAAGAAGAAGATAGATCTTCACTTTTGACAAAAATTTCCTTATACTCTCCCATGTTGGCCATCCTTATTTCCTCTTCATTAGATTAACGACCACTACAAATGGTGATGACTGTTTTGATCCAATTTTTTTCTACATATTTTTTAGACATTGTCTATTGGCATTGCTGTTTTTGGGATTTTTGCATAACAAGAGATCAACGTGACGAGGGTATGTTATATTTTGTCAAATTTCTCAATAGTGGTGGGTCTCTTATCCTTTTAACACATATATCTCCTTTGCATGTCTAGTCCATTGGTGAGGTGTTGGCTGTGTAACCATGATTCTATTGTTTGGAATTGTTTGATAGTTGTCCTAATTGTTACTGTGTTTTCTAATGCAGCCATGCAAAACACGCTTGATGATACATCAAGTAGGGAATTACCAGGGCTACTAAGGTAAGTTACTACTTATTGTATGAATTGGCCTTATTTACAATGTTGTTTGATGTTGAATGTTGTACCTGCCCGTTGGTAAAATAATATTATTTTGTGAATATTTTTTTTTCTATCTTTTATTTTTATTAATTGAAAAGCATCCAAGATCCACATTTGTTTTTGTTTGGGTGTTTTTTTTTTTTTTTTAAATTTTATTTTATATAAAATCTCCTTATTGCTATTCTACTTCTTCTGCTCATGGCCATACAAACTCTATGGCCTGTAAAGTTCATATTAGATGTGGATCACTTTATCTTTTCTTTTTAGTTGTTACCCTTTTGAATAAGGGGTTAACTTATGATTATCTTTATCATTAGGAAGTCTTTTGAGTGTGTTAGTGTTGGAATTGGATTAGATAATCATAGTGCTTATCTATATCCATTTAATTGTATGGTGGCTAGGATTTTCGGGTTGGTAAAGGAGAGGAGGGATTTTTTGTTTTGTGTTAGTGAAGATGTAAAAAGGAGGGATTTTTGGGGTTCTATTTTGAAGGCTTGCTGTGAGGTTGTATGGGATTTAGGGTAGCTGTAGAAAGGAAGATACTTTTTTTACACAACTTTTTTTAAATGTAATTTATTCTACTTTTTTTTAGAGGGTATTATTATATATTTGATGTATCATGTTAATGGTTATTCAATTTAAACCTCACATGAAGTTATTGTTATCTAAGAAATTGTTGTAAAAAATTTCTTTTGTAGCATAAATTATAGTTATCATTTGTATAATTCAATGTGAAATTCAATTTACATTTTTTTACAGTAATTATTAATTTACTACTCTATAAAAAACCTTTTCTCAGTTTTAAGAGTAGTTGATATCTCTAAAATTTAAACTCTTTTTAACTTTTATTATATGTGCAGTAAGTGGCTAACTATTAGGATTAAAACACTAAATTTTAGGATTAAAATTGATCCATTTACCGTAAAAGAAATATATTTGAAATTTAAACTCTTTTTAACTTTTGTTATGGATGTCTAGTAAGTGGATAACTTTTGAATTCAAAAAAAAAAAAAAAAAAAAAAAAAAAAAGGGTGGTCGGGTAGTGTTTTTTGGATAGAACGTGGGATTTAAAAAAAAAAAGTTTAATTCAAAATTTTTAAATGTGTATTTTTTCTTTTTTAACTTTTTATTATGGATGTGTACTACATTACTAAATATTATGATTAAAACACTACATTTTAGGATTAAATTCAATTTGATCACTGTCATAAATAAATACTGGTGAGTATCATGTGTGATGAAATAATTTTTCATCACATCCCTAGGTTTTTTTTTTTTTTTTTGGTGATTGGAAAATGTAGTAATCCCATATTATAATAAATGCTCTAAATTAACTTTTACCCAAAAAATAGAAAAGCCTCTGAGCACGCACATAAGTGCGTGCTTAGAGGCTAGTATACAATAATTGATATGTAATGGTTTAATTTTGATGTCATGGAAGCCTGAAGAAAGTACACATGATGCCCTATTTAATGAAACAAAAACTAAATTGTTAGTTTCTAGCTAGTAGTTAACCTCGAATCCACAAAGGGTTCCTTGAATCCACAAAGGGTTTCTTAAATCCACAAGATAATAAATCCGGAATCCACTAAAGAAAGAAATTGACAAACGTTTATATTTTATAGATAATAATTTGTTTTGCCTTTCAAAACTACAAAACATAAAAATACTAAGAAAGTAAAACCCTAGCCTAACAAATTTCATGCGATTCCGACTCCGTCACCCAAATAATTTCTACTAGTGCCTTTATATATATATATATATATACATATATTCTGTTAAACTATCTCATGCATAGCATGGGTTAATTATTAGTTAATCTATACTACTATTTAAGGGGTTTCCCCTGTTTGGATTTCTCATTTTTTAGTTCATAAATGCCCTTACACCCCTAGGTTTAAGTAGAGCCAAAACTAAATGACAATTCGATAAAAATGAAACTTTAACTCCCACTAAAACATTACCTAAAAAATAGGACCGCTCTCTTGTTAATTTTCAAATTGTTTTATCTACTTATAAATTATATTCTCAAAATAAAAATTATATATATTGTATGTTTTTAGACCCCTATAAAACTAGATTGTTTAACCTAATTAATTAACCAAGTGAATACTTAGGTTCATTATTCAGATCTAGGTTAAAATAATAACAATCATATCATGTAAAGCAACAGAAATATAATGAACACAAGATATGATAATCCAGGAAAACCAAACTGGTAAAAAACCTAGGGAGGATTTAACTTAGCTATCCTCAAGGTAAAAAACAAATCTACTATGAAAGAATTGAAGTTCGTACAATAGAACTTAGACCACTAACATTCTATTGCTACCTTGAGTAGAAAAATTACTACCACGACCCCAGGATAGCTCGAAGTCCAAGGATTACTTCTTTCTTTGGCCTTTGCAAAACACAAACACCCACGTTTGTGACTTTGAGATCACACTCAAAGGTTTAGCAACACAAACTCTCCTGTTTGTGACTCCAAGACCACCCTTGAAGGTTTAGATCATTAGCACATTTGATGACTAGAGAAGGCAACAACTTCTACAATACCGGATCTTGAGATTCTATAAGTAAAAACACCGGTAGAAAAATATGAGAGAGCTTTTTAGGTACATAACACTAAATACAAAAGAGGCACACTCTTCTCTCTCTAAAAAGCCTTATAAAACGTGATTAGGGTTTCTTTTATATACTGGGAGAAGTAGATTTGAAACCCTAATCCTTAATGGGCTTGAACTGCTGCTTAGGCTTAATTAAAATTTTGCAGATACGACATTCAATCGGTCGAGCCTGTCTTTCGATCGATTGAACCAAGCAGATTATGAAATCTTCTTCTTGCAGCTTGTATGTTCTTGAATCTTGACTTGAATCACCTTGAGCATTGTCTAATAATACCTATAGACTCTAAGATCTATATCTAGACAAGTTTATGTTCACGATTTGCCAATTAATCTAAACATTTAGAACCTAACATATATAAAATAAAAACACAGGTTGATGTCTTTTCTTATTTTTATTTATTTATTTTAAATCTTGAACTACTACAAAATATTGTACTGGATTTTTGTGTGATTTAAAAATTATCTCACAAAATTTTAAATAATAGGGTCAAATGAGTAGTTAATATTTCCTATCCCATCAATTATTATCCACATTTTTCTCAACTCTTCACCTAACATCTCGCACTTTCCTCCCTCCTCCTCCACGCTCCAAACTCAAATTAAAATGGCATCATCCTCATCAGTTATCATCCTTACCCAAATTCAAAAACCATAAGTAACCACCTTATTAGTTATCATCATTTTCTCAAGAATCCGTTCACACGTAGATACTTCTGTAGTCCATAATTCTTCAAGCCTATATTTTACGATTTTCCACAGCCACTCAATGCAGATGGTACTCCTCCCCCCCCCCCCCCCCCCCCGCTCTCTCTCTCTCTCTCTCTCTCTCAAATTTCTATATTTCTTGAACTGGGTATTGGTTGTTATTTTTATTTTAGTGAAAGCGTCTGCAAAATCGCAACAGAACCCCCAAATTCAAAACCTATTGAGAAATCAACTTCAGTGAAAGCTGTCATTGAAATCAACACCAGTTGCTCAGCATCATCATTGGCCATCATGCCATGTCAGTGCAACTTCATTTGAGAAATAGTAGAAAAGAGCGATCATGGTTGTAGAGAGCGTGAGATATCAAATTTGGACTTGCCGAGGTACTTTCACTTCTTCCATGTGTATGTATAAATTTATGTATTAATAGCAAACTCAAGTAATTGCTACATCATCGTTTCTCCACTTCTATTCTGCTACAATTTGTGGTTCCAAAAATTAAATTAAAACAAAAAATAAAGGCAACCAGTTTGGGTACGTCACTCTATATCTTGGGTCTATTTTCTTTATTTTCATTTTTTTTAAAAGATTTTGATTATGATTGTTCATTTTTTATTTGGATTACAAGAGGGAGATTACATATTCTTTGAATACCAAATCAATCAAACTAAACCAACAACACCCCTTCGAGTCGAAAAATGTTCTCATCATAAGGTATATATATATTTGTATGAAATTATTAATTCACTGCCCTAAATCCATGGTTAAATTGTAGCCTAATGGTCCTTCCAATAGGCTATATATGATTTGTGGAAATGTACTGAATTAAGGTGTGCATATAAATGAACTTATTCATTTAAATATTTATTTCTCCAATGCTACATCTGACATTTTTCCCCCTCAAGTAATGTTATATCTAATTTGGTAACCCTGTTATGTTTTGTTTTCACCCAACATTATGGTGGTGAGGGAGATTTAAATTTAATGCCAACAAAATAATTTTATGCAAGTTCATCCATAAAGAATTTGGGGCATAGAATGAATACACTAAAACAATGATGCATGTGTTATGGGAATGTCCAATGGCATGAAATCTAGGAAGACTATCGACATGATTTACTGATATGAAGATTTATTTCTCTAGCCTTTTCCAATGATTAGCAATGGAATGAAGAGAGGAAGGGGAGCTATGGGGCAGTACTGGTCAGGGCAATCTAGACCAATCAAAACACGTTAAATTGCTTCACTCACAACAGATAATGGATTTGGCTAAAACAATGCTTCAAGATTCAAGACTACAAATATGCAAGTTAACACTAGCGGGCAAGACACAAGGACAATGCAAGTTATAAGTTTTTTTATGAGAAAAATGGATTACTTTGTTCGCCCTTAATGGCTAGCTGTGGGAAATAAGACTTCTTATACTCAATTTTCAAACAAAAAACAGAGTGTATTGTATTTGAAGATAGTGATGTGAAGTATTTGGAGAGAGATGTATATGAATTTGAAAGCTGATGATGTGACAGAAGGGTACCTATTAAGTAGACCCTTCCGTTGTATATTAAAGATAAAGTTTCCTTTGGCTTATGACATAAAAGTTCATGTGTTAAATTTGGACAAAAATATCAGTATACATGATGAGAAGAAGGGGATTATCAATCAATATTTCATGGTTTGAACTTTGAAGGTTTTACATCCAATCTTTGGTAAAGTTGCAAGAACATGTTCAACAAAATGGTACTTCTAAATAACAAGGGCAACTTGGTAGACCCATTAATTTGAGATCTCAATCGCACAGAAGAGTCCAAAGTTTATTTATTGCATTGCATTACATTATCAAGAGACTTGCATTTTAGACTGATTGCCCCAAAACAGTCCATTTTAGATTTTGTGTCAAGTATTATTTTATTTTAAATCTGGCACTATCACTTTGTGTGTGCTTAAATGGTCTTCTATTTTTTTTTTTTAAAGAACAAAACCTATCCCATGCTACCTAAGACAGTAGCACAATAGTGCTCTCTATTTCTTTTACCATCTCCTTTGCTTTCCTCATTTTACTATGTTTGACACTAACAAATATTGAAAGTATTGTTTAATCTACTTTATCTCTAGTAAACTTATGTCATTGAGCCGTTTTCTTTGCTATGTACCATTAGCCTCAATTGGACATCTAGAAGGAGTTTCGGACTTGAGTTCCTTTCTCTTTTGGGCTCACCCAAAATCAACCCCCAACTAATAAATGATGGATGCATTTGGCATTGTAGTTCAAAATTACTTTTTTTTTTTTTTGGTGATACAAGATTCATAAACTTCGTTTTTTTTATTAGAAAAAATTATCCTTTTATCTAAGTACAGATTTAACAAAAAATTACAATTTCATAAAGCTAAAATTAATTTGTACCAAACTGATATACATAAACAAATTGTTGTTTTCAAAAGTATTTAATTTGACTTGTCTTGCATTTTAGATTCAGCATCCTAACATTAATTGATTCCCTCTTTTTAGATTTAGAGGAGCAAAAAAGTGTTTAGGCCATCCTAGTGAATTCAATGTGAAGGAAGCCCGTCCCATGCTATCGAAGACAATTGAAATTTTCAAATCTATGGAGGATTGAGCTACCTAGTGTATTCAATGTGAAAAAAACCTGTCCCATGCTACCTGAGACAGTAGCACAATAGTGCCCTCTTTTACTTTTAATACTTGTTAGTGTGTAATACAGAAAAATGAGGAAAGCAAAGGTGATGGTAAAAGACAGTAGCAAAATAGTGCTCTCCTTTTCTTTTACCATCTCCTTTGCTTTCGTCATTTTGTTGTATTTCACACTAACAAGTATTAAAAGTAATGTTTAATCTACTTTATCTCTGGTGAATTTATTGTAGGAAAAACATAGTTTGTGTCACATACAAAACATACTTAGCAGAAAATTAATGGGTCTACTTCATTCGCAATTGATAACATGTACTATTTAAATATTAGAATTTAAGAACAAGAGAGCATACCTTGGTGTGGTGAAATTCAAAACCAAAGATTAGAAGTACTTGAGAACACTTTAATCTTCACTCCAATTCCACTTTATGCCCAAGAAGTGTGGTCTCTCAATCAGTTTATACGTATGTGTTCAAGGAGAATAAGAGAGTGGCTTACACTCACATGCACACCATTTCATTCATTCATTCTTAAATTCTGTGTGTTTCTCTCCTTATTTATAGATGATTATCTAATTAGGCTAACCTTTTAGGTGATTCCAATTGGGCTTTAGTATGTGGTTTGGAGCGGGACCAAAATGGACAAATAAGACGCTAGCTCCAATGGGTTTTGGGCTTTTCGGTCAAATCTTAACAAGCCCAAAATTACCATTAATTATATTTAATACCATAATATAAATATAAATGCACTCTAGGCCTTATTTATAAATTATATCCCAAGACTTTCTTATACATTCAACCCCTTCATTAAAATATTCATAATAATACAAAGTCATGAATGTTGACTGCTACTTTAAAGATTACTACATCTTAATCCTTGAGTACCCAGTTTAATCCTTTAAGTTATGTCATTGAGTCATGAAAGCTCGAAAAGTGTGAAAATACTAGAGCTCGTTTAGACCCCCAATTCAAATTACGACTTGGTTGTTTTTACACTAACTTAATAATAAGTGCAGAATAGTGTAAATGCAAGCAAACATGCAAGAGAGTTAATCTAATTCAAATTTAAAGCAACACAGCAGTAAAATAAAATGAACAAGAGTAGGGAAGAGAGATGCAAACAAAGATAACACCGAGACGTGTTATCGAAGAGGAAACTAAAGAACTCGGCGAAAAACCTCTCCGCCGCCCTCCAAGCAGAAATCGATCCACTAGACAATCAGTTAGGATACATGGGTGAGCAAGACACCCTCCAAGCCTAATCTACTCTCTGTACCTAAGCCCTCTAAGCTCCTACTCCAACAAGGCTTCTCGGAACCATGTCTTGTCTAGCTCTCCGGATCCTGCAACAAGCTCCATGTTGCATCTGCCATCCTTGGCTTCTTCCAATGTTTCCCAGTAGCACCAAAACCTCACTGGACACTCTCAAAAGGTGTGATAAGTGTTTGGGCTATTGACCTCTCAATGGTATGGAAATGGAGAGGTAAGAGATGAGGAAAATCCACAAACAAAGGTGTAGAGAATTGTTGGATTAACAATTCCTAACTCTTAAGTGTTTTAGCTAGGGTTTTCTCTCAGAAGCTCTCTTGAGCGTTTTCAGGTAATGTGGGTATAAATAGTGTAGGCACAGAAAGTGTGTATCAGAATGGACAGGTTGGCAGAACAGAATGTCTCATAGGTGTCTAGCAGGAAGGCTTTACCCGCGAGATACTCGCGAGACACAGCTGTCTCCACCTTGCCTGACTCTTCGCATTCCAGCATGTGTTGGGCACATGAGTTACTTTGTGGGATGCTAAGTCGCAAGCTACCTGCGAAAACACTTCATTCTTCAATAGCTTGAGTCTTCACACTTTCTCTCACTATCACACAACCCTTACAATAAATTCCCACAACAAATACAGGGTACAAAAGATTGAATAAAATTACAATCAAATTTGGCACGGAATAAAAGCCAACACAACACAAATTTATAAATCACAACTTTACAATCTCCCCCTTTGGCTATTCCGTGACAAAATCCCTAACAACAGACTCTAGACTTAAACGTGAATTTGGAAACAAAGGCAAAACTCACTCACACCTAATCTAGAAACTGTGAAGCACTTGCAGTTTATACTTGTAGCCTAAAACACTCACACATAAACAAAACTTTCATTAAGCTTATGACAAGTTGAACACAAGGCATAGAGTGATCAAGTATGTAAACAAAAGATATCATGCAAACAAAAACTTGATCAAATAAGGGCAGTCATTAAAGAATAACAAGTAAATGTTCATCCGGACATGTGCAACAAAGCAATCACTTATGATTACTTGCATGTCCAATCACACAACCAATGCGAAATACATGAAGTATTTATGCATCTAGGAACAATCCTACTAAGGGCACAAGTGTTAAGTATTCAAGACATATTAGCAATATCTAGAAGTACACAGAAAATGCTACACAAGCATTGAGAAAGTCACAAACAAAAACAAATACAAAATATTAAACCATAGAATAACAAAGCTTTACATAAAATAGTAAAAACATAAACAAGAACTATTAGTTGTAAAAACTAAAAACAATTTAAACCAAAACACTATGTTTATGTGTTAGCTTTTCAAACTCCCCCTTTCATTATGCAGGCTTTCCCTCAGCTCCCTCTCAAAAATTTCTCCCCCTTTTTGACCGGAATGGCCAAAGGGCTAGAATGCCTTGGACTCAGAGTCAGAACCATGATTGACAGATAACTCCTCTATTTGAGTAGATAAGGCTGTGATCTATCCTTGAACATAAGTGAACTGATTTGCTGTATGCTGTACATGGGAATCTAGCAATGTGTACATCTGCTCAACTCTGGCCAGAATGCAATCAAGTCTGTCTGGTCCCCGTGCTGGTGCTGATGAAGATGGCTGTGCTAATGATTCTGGAACGGAAGTGAATCTGTCAATCTCCTCTTCTATATGTCCACCCTCGTCCTCAACACGATGCTGTGGAATTGTGTGTACACCAGTTTTGGAGCATTTGATGTGAACGGTGCTTCTATTAACTGCGTGTGCACCAATGGGATAGTCGCTCTAAACTACTGTCAGACCACTCGGGAATTTGAACTTTGTCTTCGCAATTAATCCCATAATCAGTGAGGGAAATGGCATTACAATTCTTGAATTTTACTTCTCAGTACTCTTTTTCAACACATGGAAGATATGTCCACAAATATCTATCTCTTTGTGGGTAAAGAGATCATACAAGAATCTTGTCCTTGGAGCAAATAAAGTGGTGAGGCTGGTGACCGGATATAAGTTATGGATCATCACATATGCCAAAGCTCTCATTTCCAGTGAAAATGGTATTGTGTTCATGGATAATTTCTTCGGTGTGCCACCAAGTGTCCTTCTCATCTCATTAGTAGATCCCAACCTATCCTCATACTGCACTGCAATTGGTTGTGAGGTTGGATTAACTTCCAAAAAATCTTGGATGATCTCCCTTGTAAACACAAACTCTTTGTGCCTTACCCAGCACTCGATACGATCTCCGTCTATAGCAGGATTGGAAAAGAACTCCCTTATGATCTCTGAATAGACAACCTCAACCGGGTTCAAGAGTTTGGTCTATGTCCTTTCTTTGAACACCTCAGGGATGAAAGTGCCCTCAAGGGATTCTAAATTGACCACCCTTTTCATGATAATGGTTGTGCCATTGTAGCAATCATTAAACTTCATATCAGCATCAATAGACTTGAAATGAGCAGAGTCAGTACGTGCGTGTTTGGAAGATGGCTTCTTGGTGGCTGCATGCTTAGTGGGAGCCATCTGTGCAAAGTAACACAATCACAGAGAAGAACCAACAACAACACCACAAAGCAGAAAAGAAGTGATTAAATTCATGTTAGGTTAAACAGAAATGAAAGCAACTCAAAACAGAACGTACCACACTTAAAATAGAGCAACTAGACAGAACCAACATGCCAACAATGTTAGAGCATGTAAATATAATCAGAATGCATGAATAGAGTGAGTGTGTCTGTGTGTGCATAGGCAGTGCAGGTTCTTGTGCATGTGTGCATCTTGAGATGCCTGAGGGGTGCCTAGAGGGGCCCTAAAGAGTGCCTTGTGTGTGCAATGCATGGCATTGATGTACGAAGCAAACAAAGTGTGTAACACACACGAGCACAGACCAAAAAGGTAGACAAGAGTAAACATGATAAGAACAAAACCTTAGGAACTCACTTGAATTCAAACCAAACACAGAAATGTCACTAAGACATTCTGTTAAGCTCCTTAAGTGTAATAGTACAAAACAAATATGAAAAATGCAAGAACATAGTGAAAAACTGTCTCAATTAAAGTTAGAACTGCCACAAGGGGCCAACATAGATACACAAACACCAAATGGGACTAAGCCCAAACAATAACAAGAAAAAAAAATTCACAAAAATAGGAAACCCAACCCAATTTTTGAAAAATCCCAAATTTCAAAAACCCTAAGCACAGATTCTGCATAATCCGAAAATAAAAGATGAAAATAGTGTTAGAAACACATACCTTGAAAAGATTTTGCAGAGATTTTGCTTGAAAATGATGGGGTTTGAATGAAATAGTGATTTGGGTTGAAAGGGGTTCGAGAAACGTGTGTGAGGGAAGTGAAAAAATTTGAAAAACTATCACATCTGCTACATAAAAACTGAAAACACGCGTTTTTCGCGAGTTAGGCAATGGCGAAGCAGTCGTGAGGAAGTCGTGAGAAGAGCCACTGAAGCACAAATGCTTTCATGAGAAGCTGTTAGTCGCGAATTAGGCGCGAGACAGTCGCGAAAGTTTCTGTATGATTTAAAAAAAAAAAAAAAAAAAAAATCAGTTTTTGCCTAAAACCCATTTCACGAGAAGAGGTTAGTCGCAAGATACTCGCGATGCAGTAGCAAGAGTTTCTGTATGAAAAATATAATCTTTGTTTTCCCTCAAGCACCTTTCGCTGGAAGCTCTAAGTCGCGAGCTTCTCGTGAAACAGCCTCTGAACCAATTTTTGATGAAAAACACAAAAATGCATTTTGAACAAAAACAAATAGCACGAAAGTATAAAATCACTTTCAAAAACAAATAAAACACTCAAAAATCTTTTTGGGTTTAATCATCAAGTACTTTAGCATACACATCACATTTGAACATGTACAATCACACAAATGAGATAAGTATTTATTGAATCAAAGTCTTGTGTGTTATGGGTGAGTATCAAGTGTGAAATGGTCCTTAGACTAGAGTGAAGCTTCAATGATCAATTAAATCAAGTCATACACAAATAGTACTAAGTCAAGTGATCAATCTCAATTATAGAAATGAACATATATGACCTCCCACAAATTGATTACACAACTTTAGAAGCTTTTCATTTGGCTTCTGCATAAATCATGACATTTGATCCTTTTTGGATAAATACATCTCTTTTTGAGATCGGTACATGAAATTTTTGATATTTCAACGTTGAGGATTAGCCTTTGGCTTTTTGAGCACCATACATTTCAATACGAAAGTTGCTTTCCCTTTTTCCTAGTCAAATACTAGTATGTGTGACAGACTTTTGCAGCTCAAAATCTCTTTTTC
Source organism: Quercus lobata (assembly GCF_001633185.2). Lineage (NCBI taxonomy): Eukaryota > Viridiplantae > Streptophyta > Magnoliopsida > Fagales > Fagaceae > Quercus > Quercus lobata. The sequence continues at coordinate 83,563,685 of NC_044905.1, forward strand.
ACTTTGAGATTTACATTTGGAGAGCTCAATTGCAAAAACAAAAAAAATAACGTGGGAAGAGATATAGGCACAAGTCTATGCAAGTATCAAGATCATCAAGACAATTGACCAATCATTCATGACAAACTTGAAGATATATTTGCAACAATCACGTATAGTTTTCAAGATTTCTTCAACACAGATAGATGTGCAAATAGAAACAAGCTAAGCTTGAAAATGCACTATGCCATTAGTATGAAGGCACTAGGCCAAACTCACATGTTATAAACACAAAGACAAGCGATCAAACTTTTTGAAGATTTTTCAATTTTTATGGGTTTTTGAATTTTGAACACACTAAAAAACAGAGCAAGAATTGAAATAACACACAAAAAAAGCTTGTAACAAAAGACATGCTATAAACAAAAAAATAATGCATGATATGATGCATGAACCTATGATCCTAAGCATTAGAAGTATTGATGCATGGACATGGGAGATAATCATGCATGAGTACACCTCTTCACCCACACGTCACGTGTATTCGGGGTGATATCCCTATAGGATTGGGTACGTGAATTATGACCTTCAAACCTGCTATTGAAGTTCGCCAAACATGTGGTGAATGCCTCAATCATCTTCATTACATCCATTACACCAGAATCTTCATTTTGACTTCGTGGTTGTCCAACAGTCCAATTCCTCCTGTTATCTCTTGGTCCTCTTGACCTTTGATCCCTAGCATTATTCAATGCTCTTAGCTTATGAAATTTGGTCTTGTGTGTCCTTGAAGTCCACAATGATGACATACATGGTTCATTCTCGGACTTCTTTGTGATTTCGGAGGTAATCTTCCTTTGGCTTTAGTTCTAACCACTGATTGGTTACGTGACTTGTTTAGCACTCGTTGGTCAGCCACATCTTTTTTCGTTTCATGCTTTACTTTCTCAGGAGTAGAGGCAACTATAATCGGCTCTCTGGCCTTCACAAACTTCACTTCTTTGGTGACATTGGCCGATGAGCTACTCCCTACGGTATATCCCAACCCAGACTTGTCGGAGAAATATTTTTGAGATGAAATAACATCATCTAGCTTCTTCGTGGATACCCTCTCTATCTTGGCTTTTGCTTGCACTACCTCTAGCTCAAGAAATCTGATTTTTGAATAAGCTTCAGTCAGCTCACCATTCATCGTTTCTATCTCACACTTGGCCTCCTTATACCGCGTTAGAAGACTTTTATAGTCCTCCTCTGCCTTTTTCATCTTTTTTTTATGGCTGCCTTGGCTATCCTTGTATACTCTTCTGATCTCTCAAGGAGTGAGTTGTAATTCTCTTGAAGGCCGGCTGCGTTTTCATCTTCTTCAGCATCAGATTCTTCGACAACTCCCATTGATTCTTCATCACTATGATCCCCAAGTTCTTGTACAAACAAGTTCAAATCCTCTGAAGATTCAACATGAGCAATAGTCATAAATGTTGAGTAGTTCCCTTCTTCATCATAGCTATCCTCTGAATCTGAGTTGGAAGACTCCGAATCACTGAGAGTTGTGGCATATACCCTCCCCTTCATTCTCAAATAATTAGGACATTCTCTCTTGACATGACCATGTCCATTGCACTTGAAGCACGTGATTCCTTGAAAGGGTTGAGAGTCCTTTCCATCTTTCTTCCTAAATTCCTTCCTATCACCCTTGGGAGATGAAAACTTCCCTCTGTTGAATGGCTTCCCACTATTTGTTCATCTTTAGAAATTTTCGGAAGTTCTTTGCAAGGAAAACTACTTCCTTCTCCACATCATCCTCTTTGAAGGGGTTGTCCATTCTCTCGGTGATGGTTTTAAGAGCAAGGGATTTGCTTGATTTATGAGAAGGCAGTCCTAGCTCATATGTTTGAAGAGATCCAATTAACTCTTGGATTTTGATCTCATCCAAGTCTTTACTCTCTTCTATAGCTGTAACTTTCGCTTGGAAGCTATCTGGTAGGGACCTCAAAATTTTTCTCACCACCTTAGCATCCTCAATCTTCTCACCAAGATTGAGCTTCGTAATCACAATTTCGTTGAGCTTTCCATAGAATGAATCAAAGGACTCATCATCTCCCATCTTAAGCTCTTCGAATTTGGTGGTTAACATCTGAAGCTTTGTGTCCTTAACTTTCTTTCTTCCTTCATAGGTGGTCTCCAATATCTCCCAAGCTTCCTTGGCTACTGTTATGTGAGAAATCCTGTGGAACTCATCTGGAGAAACATCACAAAATATAGCATTCAATGCTTTACTGTTAGCATTAGCTGCCGCAAGTGCTGCTCTATCCCAAGTGGATTTAGCAGCCTCGAGCCTAGTCCAACCTACTTCTATGGCATCCCAAATAGTATCATCTATTGAACACAGAAATGCCCTCATTCGAACTTTCCAAAAAGTGTAGTTATTACCATCAAAGAATGGTGGAACATTCAAAGATTGAGATCGATCCATCTCAAAACGGGGTCAAGGAACACACTCAGGTATTTAAACCAAAGCGAGTGTACCCGCTCTGATACCAATTGAAAGCTTGAAAAGTGTGAAAATACTAGAGCTCGTTTAGACCCCTAATTCAAATTACGGCTTGGTTGTTTTTACACTAACTTAATAATAAGTGCGAAATAGTGTAAATGCAAGCAAACATGCAAGAGAGTTACTCTAATTCAAATTTAAAGCAACATAGCAGTAAAATAAAATGAACAAGAGTAGGGAAGAGAGATGCAAACACAGATAACACCGATATGTGTTAACGAAGAGGAAATCGAAGAACTCGACGAAAAACCTCTCTACCGCCCTCCAAGCGGAAATCGATCCACTAGACAATTACTTGGGATACATGGGTGAGCAAGAAACCCTCCAAGCCTAATCTACCCTCTATACCTAAGCCCTCCATGCTCCTACTCCAACAAAACTACTCGGAACCGTGTCTTGTCTAGCTCTCCGAATCCCGCAACAAGCTTCATGTTGCATCTGTCATCCTTGGCTTCTTTCAATGTTTCCCAGCAGCACCAAAACCTCACTGGACACTCTCAAAAGGTGTGGTAAGTGTTTGGGCTATTGACCTCTCAATGGTATGTAAATGGAGAGGTAGGTGATGAGGAAAATCCACAAACAAAGGTGTAGAGAATTGTTGGATTAACAATTTCTAACTCTCAAGTGTTTTAGCTAGAGTTTTCTCTTAGAAGCTCTCTTGAGCATTTGTGGGTAATGTGGGTATAAATAGTGTAGGCACAGAAAGTATGAATTAGAATGGATAGGTTGGCAGAATAGAATGTCTCGCGGGTGTCTCGTGGGAAGGCTTTACCTGCGAGATACTCGCGAGACACAGCTGTCTCCACCTGGCCTGACTCTTCACATTCCAGCATGTGCAGGGCACATGAGTTACTTCGCAGGATGCTAAGTTGCGAGCTACCCACGAAAACACTTCATTCTTCAATAGCTTGAGTCTTCACACTCTCTCTCACTATCACACAACCCTTACAATAAATTCTCACAACAAATACAGGCTACAAAAGATTGAATAAAATTACAATCAAATTTGGCACGGAATAAAAGACAACACAATACAAATTTGTAAATCACAACTTTACAAGCCGTTTTCTTTGCTATGTACCATTAGCCTCTATTGGACCTCTAGACGGAGTTTTGGACTTGAGTTCATTTTTCTTTTGGGCTAACCCAAAATCAACCTCCTGCTAATAAATGATGCATGCATTTGGCATTGTAGTTCAAATTCACATTATTTTTTGGAGATACAACATTTATAAACTTCATTTTTTTTTCAAAAAAAAAAAAAAACTCTTTTATCTAAGTACAGATTTTTTAAATAGTTAGAGTTTCAAAAATCTAAAATTAATTTGTACCAAACTGATATACATAAACAAACTGTTGTATTCATAAGTAGTTAATTTGACCATGTTTTGCATTTTAGATTCAACATCCTAAAATTAATTGCTTCCCTCTTTTTAGATTTAGAGGAGCAAAAAAGTGATTAGGCCATCCTAGTGAATTCAATGTGAACGAAGCCCGTCCCATGCTACCTAAGACAGTAGCACAATAGTGCTCTCTTTTTCTTTTACCATCTCCTTTGCTTTCCGCATTTTGATGTATTTCACACTAACAAATATTGAAAGTATTGTTTAATCTACTTATTCTCTAGTGAATTTATGTCATTGAGCTATTTTCTTTGCTATGTACCATTAGCCTCTATTGGATGTCTAGAAGGAGTTTTGGACTTGAATTCCTTTCTCTTTTGGGCTTATCCAAAATTAACACCCTATAAATGATGGATTCATTTGGCATCGTACTTCAAAATCACATTTTTTTTTGGTGATACAACATTTATAAACTTTGTTAAAAAAAAAAAAAATCTTTTATCCAAGTACAGATTTTTTAAACAATTACAATTTCATGAAGTTAAAATTAATTTGTAGCAAACTGATATACATAAACAAAACATTGTTTTCATAAGTATTTAATTTGACCATGTTTTGCATTTTAGATTCAGCATCCTAACATTAATTGCTTCCCTTTAGAGGAGTAGAACAGTGTTTAGTCCATCCTAGTGAATTCAATGGGAATAAAGCCCTTCTCATGCTACCTAAGACAGTTGAAATTTCCAAATCTATGGAGGATTGAGCCACCTAGTGAGTTCAATGTGAACAAAGCCTGTCCCGTGCTACCTAAGTCAATAATACAATAGTGCACTCTTCTCTTTTACCATCTCCTTTGTTTTCCTCATTTTGCTGTATTTCACACTAACAAATATTGAAAGTATTGTTTAATCTACTTTATCTCTAGTGAATTTATGTCATTGATCCATTTTCTTTGCTATGTACCATTAGCCTCTATTGGACGTCTAGAAGGAGTTTTGGACTTGAGCTCCTTTCTCTTTTGGGCTCACCCAAAATCAACCCCCTACTAATAAATGATGGATGCATTTGGCATTGTAGTTCAAAATCACATTTCTTTTGGTGATACAACATTTATAAACTTCGTTTTTTTTATTTATTTTTTTTTTTAGAAAAAGTAATAATTCCTTTATCTAAGTACAGATTTTTAAAACAATTACAATTTCATGAAGCTAAATTAATTTGTACCAAATTGATATACAAAAACACACTATTTTTTTCATAAGTATTTAATTTGACCATGTTTTTCATTTGAGATTCAACATCCTAACCTAAATTGGTTCCCACTTTTTAGATTTAGAGGAGCAGAAAAGTGTTTAGGCCATCCTAGTGAATTCAGTGAGATGTAATTTCCCGTCCCATGCCACCTAAGACAGTTGAAATTTTCAAATCTACGAAGGATTGAGCCATCTAGTGAATTCAATGTGAACAAAGCCTGTCCCGTGCAACCTAAGTCAATAGCACAATAGTGCTCTCTTTTCTTTTACCATCTCCTTTGTTTTCCTCATTTTGCTGTATTTCACACTAACAAATGTTGAAAGTATTGTTTAATCTACTTTATCTTATGTGAATTTATGTCATTGAGCCGTTTTCATTGCTATGTACCATTAGCCTCTATTGGACATCTAGAAGGAGTTTTGGACTTAAGTTCCTTTCTCTTTTGGGCTCACCCAAAATCAACCCGCTACTAATAAATGATGGATGCATTTGGCATCGTAGTTAAAAATCACATTTTTTTGGAGATACAATATTTATAAACTTTTTTTTAAAATAATAATTCTTTTATCTAAGTACAAATTTTTAAAAAAATTACAATTTAATAAAGTTAAAATTAATTTGTGCCAAATTGATATACATAAACAAACTATTGTTTTCGTAAGTATTTAATTTGACTGTGTTTTGCATTTTAGATTCAACATCCTATTGTTAATTGCTTCCCTCTTTTTAGATTTAGAGGAGCAGAAAAGTGTTTAGGCCATCGTAGTGAATTCAATGTGAATGAAGCCCGTCCCTGCTACCAAAGACAGTAGAAATTTTCAAATCTACGGAGGATTGAGCTACCTATTGAATTCAATGTGAACAAAGCCTGTCCCATGCTACCTAAGACAGTATCGCAATAGTGCTCTCCTTTTCTTTTACCATCTCCTTTGCTTTCGTCATTTTGTTGTATTTCACACTAACAAGTAATAAAAGTATTGTTTGATCTACTTTATCTCTGGTGAATTTATTGTAGGAAAAACATAGTTTGTATCATATACAAAACATACTTAGCAGAAAATTAACGAGTCTACTTCATTTGCAATTGAGAACATGTAGTATGTAAATTTCAGAATTTAAGAACAAGAGAGCGTACCTTGGTGCGGTGAAATTCAAAACCAAAGATTAGAAGTACTTGAGAATAGTTTTAATCTTTACTCCAATTCCACTTTACGCCAAAGAAGTGCGGTCTCTCAATCAGTTTATACGTATGTGTTCAAGGGAGAATAAGAGAGTGGCTTACACTCACATACACACCATTTCATTCATTCTTAACTTATGTGTATTTCTCCTCTTATATATAATTGATTATCTAATTAGGCTAGCCTTTTGGGTCATTCCAATTGGGCTTTAGTATGTGGCTTGGAGTGGGACCAAAATGAACAAATAAGACACTAGCTCCAATGAGTTTTGGGCCTTTTAGTCAAATCTTGACAAGCCCAAAATTACCATTAATTATATTTAATACCACTATATAAATATAATTGCACTCTAGGCCTTATTTATAAATTATATCCCAAGACTTTATTATACATTCAACCCCTTCATTAAAATATTCATAGTAATACAAAGTAATGAATGTTGACTGCCATTTTGAAGATTACTACATCTTAATCCTTGAGTACCCAGTTTAATCCTTCTAATTATGTCATTGCGTTGTTTTCTTTGCTATGTACCATTAGCCTCTATTGGACCTCTAGAAGGAGTTTTGGACTTGAGTTTCTTTCTCTTTTGGGCTCACCCAAAATCAACCCCCTACTAATAAATGATGGATGCATTTGGCATTGTAGTTCAAATTCACATTTTTTTTGGTGATACAACATTTATAAACTTCGTTTTTTTTTTTTTTCAAAAAAAATAATTCTTTTATCTAAGTACAGATTTTTTTAACATTTAGAGTTTCATAAAGCTAAAATTAATTTGTACCAAAATGATATACATAAACAAACTGTTGTTTTCATAAGTAGTTAATTTGACCATGTTTTGCATTTTAGATTCAACATCCTAACATTAATTGCTTCCCTCTTTTTAGATTTAGAGGAGCAGAAAAGTGTTTAGGCCATCCTAGTGAATTCAATGTGATCTAGAAGGAGCTTTGGACTCGAGTTCCTTTCTCTTTTGGGCTCACCCAAAATCAACACCTACTAATAAATGATGGATTCATTTGGCATCGTACTTCAAAATCACATTTTTTTTGGTGATACAACATTTGTAAACTTCATTATTTAAAAAAAAAAAAAAAATTCTATTATCCAAGTACAAATTTTTTAAACAATTACAATTTCATGAAGCTAAAATTAATTTGTACCAAATTGATATACATAAACAAATTGTTGTTTTCATAAGTATTTAATTTGACCATGTTTTGCATTTTAGATTGAGCATCCTAACATTAATTGCTTCCCTCTTCCTAAATTTAGAGCAGAAAAGTTTTTCGGCCATCCTAGTGAATTCAATGTGAATAAAGCCTATCCAATGCTACCTAAGACAGTTGAAATTTTCAAATCTATGAAGGATTGAGCTACCCAGTGAATTCAATGTGAACGAAGCCTGTCCCATTCTACCTAAGATAGTAGCACAATAGTGCTCTCTTTTTCTTTTACCATCTCCTTTGCTTTCCTCATTTTGCTGTAGTTCACACTAACAAATATTGAAAGTATTGTTTAATCTACTTTATATCTAGTGAATTTATATCATTGAGCCGTTTTCTTTGCTATGTACCATTAGCCTCTATTGGACATCTAGAAGGAGTTTTGGAATCGAGTTCCTTTCTCTTTTGGGCTCATCCAAAATCAACACCCTACTAGTAAATGATGGATTCATTTGGCATTGTACTTCAAAATCACTTTTTTTTTTTTTTTTTGGTGATACAACATTTATAAACTTCATTTTTAAAAAAAAAAATTAAAAAAAAAAAAAGAAAAAAAGCCTCTTTTATCCAAGTACAAATTTTTTAAACAATTACAATTTCATGAAGTTAAAATTAATTTGTACCAAACTGATATACTGTTGTTTTCATAAGTATTTACTTTGACCATGTTTTGCATTTTAGATTCAGCATCCTAACATTAATTGCTTCCCTCTTCCTAAATTTAGAGCAAAAAAGTTTTTTGGCCATCCTAGTGAATTCAATGTGAATAAAGCCTGTCTAATGCTACCTAAGACAGTTGAAATTTTCAAATCTATGGAGGATTGAGCTACCCAATGAATTCAATGTGAACAAAGCCTGTCCCATTCTACCTAAGACAGTAGCACAATAGTGCTCTCTTTTTTTTTTACCATCTCCTTTGCTTTCCTCATTTTGCTGTAGTTTACACTAACAAATATTGAAAGTATTGTTTAATCTACTTTATCTCTAGTGAATTTATGTCATTGAGCCGTTTTCTTTGCTATGTACCATTAGCCTCTATTGGATTTCTAGAAGGAGTTCTAGACTTGAGTTCCTTTCTCTTTTGAGCTCACCCAAAATCAACCCCCTACTAATAAATGGTGGGTGCATTTGGCATCGTAGTTCAAAATCACTTTTCTTTTTCTTTTTTTTTTTTTTATCATACAACATTTATAAACTTTGTTTTTTTCTTTTAATTCTTTTTATCTAAGTACCATTTTTTTAAATAATTACAATTTCAGAAAGCTAAAATTATTTTTTATAAAACTTATATACGTAAACAAAATTTTGTTTTCATAAGTATTTAATTTGACCATGTTTTGCATTTAAGATTCAACATTCTAACATTAATTACTTCCCTCTTTTTAGGTTTAGAGGAGCAGAAAAATGTTTAGGCCATCCTAGTGAATTCAATGTGAACAAAGCCCATCTCATGCTACCTAAGTCTGTTGAAATTTTCAAATCTATGGAGTATTGGGCTAAAAGCAAAGTCCTAACTCTCCTAAAACCTATTGAGGAATGTTGGCAACCACAAGATTTTTTGCCAGACCCTACCTCAAATAGATTTATTGAGCAAGAGACCTTCCCGACGAGTACTTTGTTGCCTCAATTGGTGATATGATCACTGAAGAAGCCCTTCCAACTTACCAAGCTTGAATTAATTCCATAGAAAATTTTCATGATGAAACTGGTGTAGATAACACGCCTTGGGCCGTTTGGGCTAGGGCATGGAGCGCACAAGTAAACAGGCTTGTTGATCTTCTCAATAAGTACCTTTTCCTTTCTGCAAAAGTGGACTTGAAACCAATTGAGAAGATAACTCAATACTTGATTGGGTCAGGATTAGTAAGATATGTGTTAGGTTCTAAAGACTTAGGAACTAATGTATTTAGAACTTTAATGTGTATTGGCAAACCATGATCAAAATAGTTGTTAGTTTGTTTAGACTTGCTCAAAGTGTGTGCATTGTTTGTAAAGTTGGAATCAAGTGGCTGCAGAAGTATTAGTGACTTTCGGCCTGGCTCGATCGATCGAAGAATAGGCTCGATCGATTGAATCTCGGGTAGAATGGTTTATTTGTAGATTTTTCCAACTCAGCCCTAGCCTATTAAAACGTGTAGGGTTTTATGTTTTGCCCTAGGTATAAAAGGCAAACCCTAGCCACGTTTTTAAGATTACTCTATTTTGCTGTGTGTGTGAATCTCTTGTGAGATCTAAAGGTGGTTGCCTTCACACATGCTTAGGATTATCAAGAAGGAGATTTGATTGAGAGCTTGATGATCATTCAGTTGCTGCACTAAAGAGTTTAAAGAAACACAAGCGGGTGTGCTTGTACTTGCTAGAGAATCCAAGAAAGAAGAAATCCGTGGTCTCGGAGCTTGCATATGGTCGTGTCAGTAAGTTTCTACTGGTGGCTAGCAATAGGATGTTAGTGGTCTAAGTCCTATTGTAAAACTTTGATTCTTTCATAGTGGATTTAGGTTTACCTTGAGGATAGCTAGGTTAAATCCTCCCCAGGTTTTTACCGGTGTGGTTTCCTGGGTCATCATATCATTGTGTTATTTATATTTCTGCTACTTTACATAATATAATTGTTTGATTGTGATAACCTAGATCTAAAATTTGGACTAAGTAATAACTTGGCTAATTAACTAGGTTAATCCAATTGTGTTTTAAGGGGGTCCAAAAACTAACAATATGCATTTCAAAACTTTTTAAAATTTTAAGAAGCGAAGATTTTAATAATTTAACAAGTATTTTAACAATTTTTTTTCCTTGTACACATTAAAATGTAAAAGAAAATAAAATAAAAACTTATAGAAATTTATGAGAGAAAAAATTAACAAGATTTAATCTTAACCACCTATTGTCTGCAAGAAAAAAAGTTTGAAATTTTTCATATATATTTTTGTGCATACTGATAATTTTTAGACCCTTAAAAACACAATTGGATTAACCTAGGTAGTTAGCCAAGTTGTTACTTAGTCCAAATTAAAAAATCTAGGTTATCACAATCAAAACAATCATATCATGCAAAGTAGTGGAAAGATAAATAAGACAATGATATGATCACCCAGGAAACCAAACTGGTAAAAACCTAGGGAGGATTTAACCTAGCTATCCTTAAGGTAAACCTGAATCCACTATAAAAGAATTGAAATTGTTTAACAAGACATAGACCACTAACATCCTATTGCTACCCACCAGTAGAAACTTACTGACACGACTACATGCAAGCTCCAAAACCACGGATTCCTTCTATCTTGGATTCTCTAGCAAGTACAAGCATACCCGCTTGTGTTTCTTCAAGTTCTTATGGTAACAACTGAATGATCATCAAGCTCTTGAAGAAATCTCCTTTTTGATAATCCTAAACTTGTGTAAAGGAAAGCTCCTCACAAATCTCACAAGAGATTTACATAAACAGCAATATGAGCAACACTAAAACGTGGCTAGGGTTTGCCTTTTATACCTAGGGAAAATTAGAAAACCCTAAACGTTTTAAAACAAAATTAGGGTTAAGTTGGAATTCTGCAAAAAACGCATCTGACCCAATTTTCGATTGATCGAGCCTATGCTTCGATCGATCAAACCAGGCCGAGAAGCATAAATGATTCCTGCATCAGCTTATTCTAACTTTACGTAAATGAACCAACTTTGAGCAAGTCTAAACACGACTATACATATTATTTTGATCGTAGTTTGCCAATAATACACATTAGAGTTCTAAATACATAAAATCTTAAGTCTTTATAACCTAAAAAACTCCCCCTTTGGCAATCCGTGACAAAACAGAACTAAAAGCTCAAAGTTTACAAAGAAAAGCCCTTTAAAAAAAATAATGCCCATAAAAACAAACCCAATCCTAACTACTATCAATCAATTGCAAGTGTAGACAGCAGCTCAATTGAATCAACCTGTATATTTCTTGAAACACAGAACAAAATCCATAACCGCATATGTGGAAAATACAAGTAAACAAAATAAATTTTTGATTTCAAACAACACACAATAAAGACATATATCAATGAATAACTTATAAATATAAATCAATAAGCAGTCAAAACAAGAAACATAGTAAGCAATAAAAGTATCTCCCCCTAACATGAATAGCCCAACAAAAATATGGCAAGAGCTAAAAAAAAATAAAAATACAATGTGAAGCATCTAGATACAATCTAAACTCCACAAGCTCCAACCAACAAAAAATGCTCTCCCCCTGAATACAAAAACTCTACAAGCTCAAATATGTACTCCCCCTTTTTGTGACGGAATGTCAAAGGACAATCAAAATCCATCATCAAAAGGAGTTAGCGGTGAAGATCGTCGAAATTGTGCCAACTCTGTGCGCAAAGCACAGATCTTATTGAGCACGTCCACCAAAATTTGTCCATAAGCCGCCTGAACGGTCAAGACATGATCCAACGTACGTCGAATGTCTGAATCATCAGAAGTAATCAGTGGAGGAACATCAGCATCAGCAGCAGCACCAGACGCCTCAGTCGTATCAGCACCTATAGAAGAGGGAGAATGGAGAACAACACCAGCTGACACACCTCTAGGATGCGTAGGACCAACTCTCAAGTGAGCAGCCCTCTGCCTAAGGAAAGTGGAACCTATAGGAGCTATGACATGAATGGGCTCACCGAAAGGGAAATTAGCTAGACCAAGAAACAACAAAATCCTATGAATGAAAATAGGATGAAAAAGAGCATGTGCTACGGCAGAACTCCTATGAACTTCGTTCAAAGAACGAAGAAACAGATGAGGAAAGCTGATAGACGCACTAGAAACAAAAGCATACAAAAAAACACATCACTCAAGAGGGATGGTGTGGAGATGAGAAATAGGCCACAAAGAATGACACGCTATCCTAAAGAAAAGATAGGCAGTCTCAATAAGCTCAGTAGATGTGATCCGAGGATCAGAACCCCATTGGATAGAAGACCCAATGATGTATGACATAACATCATCTAAGGGTGGAGACTCCTAATAGGGATAGACAGGCTCCCTAACAACCGGAACCCCAAGAGCATCAGCCACTACCCGAGGAGTAATGGTGAACTCAATACCTCGTATCCAACTCCTAACAAGGGTGTTCGAATCATAGACATGGCAAGAGATATTCGAGAAGAACTCTCTAATCAGGGCGGTCGGGGGTGAATGATCTATCTCTAACAAAGACAACCAACCTCTAGTCTCAAGGTTTGCCCTAATGGCCAGATCAACCTCATCTAAAACCATAGAACGCTCAGCCCAAATCTTACACTTACAGTTCGGCTTCTCATAGACCTCTCTGCTTTTGTCATTCCTAAACATCTCACTCCTAGAGGGAGACTCAGAGGAAGTGGATGGGGTCCTATGGGCTCTAGTCTTCCTAGGGATGGTGCTAGGATAAGGACAAAGACATAAAGTGAAAAAAAAAAAAAAAAAAAAAAAAAAAAAAAAAAAAAAAACCAAGGGCAGACTACAAGTTAGCACAAAAAATATATATATATAGAACAAAAATTTATATGATGCATGAACAGTTTAAATATCATGATGCTTGGTCTAATGCAGTGAAATTAAGTTCAAATTCACAAAATTGGCTTGAGCATAGAGTTTCTAACAAAAACTCCAAAAATTTGAAAAACCACTTGCTCAATTTGTAAAAAATTGACCAATTGATCATCACACAAGATAGATTACATAAAATAATGATCAATTACATCAATTCAATGAGCCAATTTCATCAATTGAAACCAATTTGAACAAAATCCCCAATTTGGGTTCAATACAAGCCCTAGAATTTTTAATTTTTCACAAAACCCCAAATTGATCAAATCAACCAACATAGATCATGAACATATCATAATAGCAACAAAACCCATTGATCAAATTCACAAAATAAGGTTTGATTCATCAAAAATCCCAATTTATGCATAGTTCGAAAATTTACCCAAAAACCATGAATTAATGCGTGAAATCATGAAAAACAATGCAAAAGGAAGGGTAATATGGACATACCGACTTATGGAGAGAGAAACCTTGCAAGAAATTTGGAAGAAAATGACAAAAAAAATCATTGTGGAGCCTTGCCGAGTGGGAAAGAGAGAGAAAAAGTTTTGAAAAGTTTTGAAAAACTGGTTTGAACAAGTCAAATCTGATTTTTTTAAAACCTAATTCATGAGTTTCGATTGATCGAAACAAACAGAAGCTTCTTAAAAAATTTTAAAACAATTTCAAAACAATTTTGATTGATCTAAAAACAGATTGGATTAATCGAAACAGACAGAGGCTTCCTTAAAAAATTTTAAAACAATTTCGATTGATCGAAAAACAAATTGGATCAATTGAAATAGACAGAGGCTCACAAAATTTTGAGGAAAAACACAGTTTTTGAAAAAAATTCTTAGAAACATCTCAAAGCATTGAAATTGATGAACAAAATGCATGAGTATGTGATGATATGTTTTTCAAAAACAAAGATTTAAGCCCAATTTTCCCAAAGTTAAAATTTCTTACATTCTCCATAAATTTTCAAGCATCAAATCAGTTTTGCATAAAACTCAAAGTATTTGCAAACTTGGTTGGTTAGACCAAAGACACACACAGTAACATGTACAATGTTTAGCAAAGAGTAACTTGTGTAATGTGTGCAACTAGCAAAAGTTTGAGATACATGTGAGGTGATATGTGTATAGCAATTAAACACCAAGTCTACAAAATTCATCACAAGGATTTGAGAGAGACTATCACTAAAAGAGTTACATCATATATATAACTCCCATATCTCCTAGATCATAAGTTTGCAATCATGTAAATTTCTTGATTTTGCCTCATATTATACACACAAATTTTAATTATTCAGAAACTTATTAAAATAGTCGAGATAATGTACACACCAATTTTAGCAATTAAACCGAGGCTACACCTTATGTTCTTTTTGTGCATGTGCTACACTTTCTCGAGCACAAAATCTTACGATATGCACTAAGGTGTTCATAATTGGCTAGTGAACAGTGGTGAGATGGTTATTTATGCCTTTCTCTAAAGGTTCAAGTACGATAGTCAAAGACATGTGAATTCAAGATCAAGACAAAGTGATCAAAACCATAAACATCTTTCCCACACAACATGTACTACAAAGCTCAAACTAGCAAAGTGCAATAAATAAGCTCATCAAGGCTAAACAAGGTACAAAAGACATGTTATGTGAAAATAAATTGACAAACCTTATTTTCAAAAACCAAGAAAATGGTGCAAAATACAATTTGGTTCCTTTTTCTCCTTTTTTTTTAATTAAAAATTAGAAAAAAAAAAAAAAAAAAAAAAAAAAAAAAAAAAAAAAAAAAAAAAACAAAACAAAACAAAACAAAAAACAACCTAGAATGAAATGCATGAATGTTATGCAATGCAAATCCTAGAAACAGAGAAAACAAAAACCAAGGAACAATGGTCACAAGGAATAGCAATGAAGCACAAGGACCATGTCAGAAGGACTCAATTAGATTGAACCTTTTGCATCCAAAACTTTTTAGATGCACTACGAGCATTGGAGTTCTTATTCACATGGAAATGATTACCAACTCCAGGATTGGAATAAAGGTTTGAAGCCTTTACCAATTCACTAATGAGTACCATAGGATCTTGTGCTTGAGGCACAGGTACTTTTTGTTTATTTGCTCTCTTAGTAGTTTGCAGCTTGTAACATTTTGGACCAATGTGTCCAGACTTTCCACAAAAATGACAAACCCATACAGGCTTATCATGTGACTTGTCCTTAGAAAGGGTAGGCTGCTTAGGTTTAGAATCTTTCAGATCAACCCTAATCTTCCTAGGAGGTGTAACTTCTAAGGGTTTGACAACCTCACTCATAGGGGGTTCAGAAGAAGATGAAGGAACAAAGACAGTGGAATTGGGAGCAGACGCATTGATGCTTTCTACAAAACCTAACCTAGTTTTGTCAGAATGAGACTTTTGAACACTCAGCATATGATCAAGTTTGGAACTAGCAGACCTATTAGGTTGTTCTCTAGCAACAGTATGCTCATGTTCCAAACTCTTAACTTTATCAATTAAAAGCATGTTCTCAGTATTCACATTATTTAAAAGTTTAGTAGCATCAAATAGTTTAACAAGCAAAATTTTCTTATCAAGCTCAAGAGATGCAATTTTCTTCCAGTCTAATTCAACATTCATAGCATCCTTTGCAGCAGCTTTGCAAAATTTATTATAGGCTTCTTGAAGATCTGTGTCCTTAGAGAGTTCCCCATCAGAAGGATTCTCTTCAGCAGATACACCTTCATTGACTATAGCTATAGCAGTGAAAGCAATGAAGTTTCCATCCTCATCACAACCAGACTCATCATTAGAAACTTCTCCATCACTAAGGGTTACAGCCATAGCCTTACCCTTAGATTTCAAGTAGGTAGGACATTCAGATTTCATGTGACCATACCCGTAACATCCAAAACACTAGGGACCCATAGAATTATTTGAAGATTGATCATAGATTTCACCCAAGTTATATGCAGAATTAACTATATCATTAAGTTTAGCATAGAATTCATCAAAAGATTCATCATCAGACATCCTAATGCTTTCAAATTTAGAAGTTAATTACTGCAATTTGTTGATTTTGACAGCCTTTGTGCCTTCATGCATAGTTTGGAGGATATTCCAAGCAGTATGAGCAACCTCAACATTAAAAATTCTCTTAAATTCCTCCATAGAAACAGCGTTAAAGATAGCATTCATAACTTTGCTATTGAACGCGGCTGCTTCTTTTTGAGAAGTTTGCCACTCACTAACAGGAGTAGTGGGCTTCTCCCATTCGTATTCGACGGAGTTCTAGACTCTCTCATTAATTGATTTCATGAATGCTTTCATCCTTACTTTCTAATAAGCATACTTATTCCCATCAAAGTGAGGAGGAATAACAAGAGAATGTCCGTGTTCCATGACAACATGGGTCAAGGATCAGCTCAGTGATCAAGAGATTAATAACAAGAGAGCAACCTACTCTGAAACCACTTGATAGTTTTTAGACCCCTTAAAAACACAATTGGATTAACCTAGGTAATTAGCCAAGTTATTACTTAGTCCAAATTAACAAATCTAGGTTATCATAATCAAAACAATCATATCATACAAAACAGCGGAAAGATAAATAAGACAATGATATGATTACCAAGGAAACCAAACCGGTAAAAACCTGAGGAGGATTTAACCTAGCTATCCTCAAGGTAAACCTGAATCTATTATGAAAGAATCAAAGTAGTTTAACAGAACTTAGACTACTAACATCCTATTGCTACCTACCAGTAGAAACTTACTAGCATGACCATGCACAAGCTCTGAAACCACGGACTCCTTCTTTCTTGGATTCTCCAGCAAGTACAAGCACACTCGCTTGTGTTTCTTTTAGTTCTTATGGTAGCAACTGAATGATCATCAAGCTCTTGAAGAAATCTCCTTCTTGATAATCCTAAGCTTGTGTAAAGGAAAGGTCCTCACAGATCTCACAAGAGATTTACACAAACAGCAATATGAGTAACACTAAAACGTGGCTAGGGTTTGCCTTTTATACCTAGGGCAAATTAGAAAAATCTAAACGTTTTAAAACAAAACTATGGCTAAGTTGGAATTCTGCAGAAAACGCATCTGACCCGATTTTCGATTGATCGAGCCTAAGCTTCGATCGATCGAACCAGGCCGAGAAGCATAAATGATTCCTGCATCAGCTTATTCCAACTTTACATAAATGAACCAACTTTAAGCAAGTCTAAACACGGCTAAACACATTGTTTTGATCATGGTTTGCCAACAATACACATTAGAGTTCTAAATACATAAAATCCTAAGTCTTTAGAACCTAACAAATACATGAGACAATTTTAATAATTTAACTAGTATTTTAACAAATTTTTCCTTTTACACCTTCTTAAAATATTAAATAAATAAAAAACTTAAATAAATTTATGAGAGAAAAAAATTAACGTGATTTATTCTTAAGCACCTATTATCTTCAAGAAAAAGGTTTTAAATAGTTATATGTATTTTTTGTGAAGACATGAGACATGATGGCACAATAATTCTTAAAAAAAATTTGGAATCAATACTGTGGAGATACCACAATGAAATAACATATTAGTTAATTTTATTTACTTTTATGCACATTTCATTTTTATTTATATGTTTATAAAATAAATATTAACTATTAAAATTTTAAAAAATATATCTAATTAATAAGGACAAACATGCAAAAGTGTTCCCGGTATGTCCAAGACAGACACGTTAGAGATTTTGAAGTATTCATGCTTCTTAGGGGTTAACTATTCTAATTATCAGATTTGATTATCAAATAGGTGCAATTCCAATCAAAACTGTTCTAAGTTTCCAAAATTGCCGTCAGTTCTTTGTCCAAATTTCTAGCATAATTCAAACACAATAGCTACAACTCTCTTTTAACACAATGTGACATTGAGTTTGCATCTAAAACCTAACAGTGACGAGTTAAGTCTTTCTATTTTATTCCCACGTTAAATGCTCTGCAAATTTATAATGCTATTGGATGGGGATCTATACTCTCAAAATTCACATGGTTCAACATGTTAATGTCTAATGCATTTTGGACCTAGGATATTGGCACTGGTGATAATCCATACCTTTGGACCATTTACACATCATTTCAAGAATGAGCTGCATTAATCTCCCATGGGAACACTGCCAAGGTGCAATAAGGGATTGAGATCTATCCATCCTTATCACACGGGGTCTTGGATCACACTAGGATATTGAAATCCAACAAGTGTACCCGCTCTGATACCAATTGAAAACTTGGATTTGTGGCAAAACCTAAGAGCTTGTTCAAACTCCCAATTAAAAATTACGGTTATATTGCTTTTACTCTAACTTATTTTAAGTGCGGAACAAGAGTAAATATTCACAATGAACCGAGAACACTATCCTAAACCATATTCATCCATCACCAACAATAAAATGAAAGCTTAAAGAGTAGGAAGAGAGATGCAAATACAAGATAACACCAAGACGTGTTATCGAAGAGGAAACCAAAGAACTCAGCGAAAAACCTCTTAGTAACCCTCCAAGTCGAAATCGATCCATTAAAGAATAAAGTTAGAGTACACAAATAACAAAAAACCCTCCAAGCCTAGTCTACCCCATATACTTAAGCGCTCCAAGCTCCTGCTACTAATGGATTTCTCAGAGTATTGTCTTCTCTAGCTTTCTCGATTCCATAATTCAGCCTGATTTCATCTGCCAATGAATGGCTCCTTCCAATGCTTATCAAAAGCACCAAAATCTCACTTGACACTCAAAATGCGTGTAGTAAGTGTTTGGGCTAACAACGTCTCAAGGATCTAGAGATGGAGAGGTAGGACTTGAGGATAACCACAAGGAAATGTGTAGATGATTATGGGTATATCAATCTCTAACTCTCAAGTGTATTTGTTAGGGTTTTCTCTTTGAAAAGTACTCCTTACATTTTGTGGGCAATGAGGGTATTTATAGTGTAGGCAAAGAATTTGGTAAAGCGGTACAGCTTTTTGCCAAATAGAAAGTTTCGCGGGTACTTTGCGAGTTGTTCCTTCTTGTGAAACACTTGCAAATCTGACAGTCTGGCATGACTCATCAGCTTCCACATGGCCTTTTCACGAGTTGCTAGTCATGAAGTCCACTAATTCATCTTTTGAAGCTTGATTCTCCACCGATCTCTGAAGCTCATCCCTTACAAATAAACCCACATACATACAAGGAAAATGATTGAAAATATTACAATCAAATTTGGCTTGGAATTAAAGCCAACACAAGATAGTTGGAAATCACAACTTTACATACCTTTATAAGGTGACTAAAACCAACACGTGATTCCATTCACTCATCTTTTTCACTCAATTTTTAATGAAAAAAAAAGTGATTTATTTCATAAACTTGGCAAAACAAGAAAAAAAAAAGTTGTTTAGTAAAATAGAAATAATCAAATAAATATAATTAAAAAAATATGAAATTTCTGCAATGTTTTTTGTTTGTTCATTTAGACCCCGAAAACCAAATTGTTTAACCTAATTTATTAACTAAGTGATTACTTAGATTAATTTTCAGATCCAGGTTAAACACAAATAAATCATATCATGCAAAGATATAGAAAAGTATATAACACCACGATATGATGACCTAGGAAAACCAATGGAACTAAACCTGGAGAGGATTTGACCTAACTATTCTCAAGATAAAGTAAATTCACTATAAGAGAATTGAAGTTTTTAGAATCAGATTTAACCCTAAATCTATTGCTACCTTGTGTAGTAACTTACTAACTCGACCACGTACAAGCTCCGAATCCACGGACTCCTTCTCTTCTCAGATTTACATCAACACAAGCCACCTTGCTTGTGACTTTGAGATCTTGCTCAAAGGTTTTAGATCACCTTTAGTAATGATCTTAATGCAACAGCTATGTTCTACCAAACACTTGATTGTAGTTTTAGCTCCGGTAGATTCTTGTGTAGTTAGAACAGTGACACATAAGTCTTCTAAAAGTCTTCAAAACTTGGCTAGGGTTTTCCTTTTTTATGTGGAGAAGTTTAGATGAAACCCTAAACGTTTTCGTGGGCTTGGGCCTGTTTAAAATTCTGCAGAAAAAATTGGACCTGCAATTTTCAATCGCTCGAGCCTAATTCTCGATCGGTCGAGCAAGGTAGAACCACACTCTCTTTTTCTGCAATCAACTAGACTTAAACCTTGAAACAACCACTTTTGACCTAAAAACCTAAACTAGACATGTTTTGTTCTCGGTTTGCCAACATAATACAAACATAATTCTAAATATTTAAATCTAAATCTTTAGAACCTAACATTTTTAGTTAAAGAATCAAGTTGAAATTTTAATGTTTTGAAAGATTGAAAAAAATTAATGAAGTTGAAGTGAACAATAACAAGTAAATTGGTGCGATTTAAGAAATAATTAATTTTTTAATGTTTTAAAAACAGAATTTCAACTCTAGGTGTAGTACAACATTAACTTCATTAGTTCTATTCAAATACATAATTGCATTAAATTTAATTGTTTTTTAAAATGATGTCAATGTACTTTGGTGAACTATATTATTTTTAAAAATGATTGGTGAACTGTATTATTTTTAAAAATGATGTCAATGTACTTTGGTGTACTGTATCCATATGTTATTGAGAACCCAATAACTCTATTAAACAAAATTACAAAAAAAAATTTGAGAACATAATACACTACATCTAAGTAGTGGTGGCTCCAAGATTATTTTTGGGGGGCGGGGGGTCAATAGTGTTGTAATTTTTTTGTGCTAAAAGTTGTGTAGTTTTTTGCTAATGAAGAAGAAAAGTGCGGAAAAAACAATTTCATTTTGCTGCCAATGGCAAAGTAAGCTAGAGTCCAGATAGAAGATTTATTTATTTATTTATTTATTTTTTAAAATGAAACAGCAGTTTTAAGAGTAGAGCTATTGACACAACACTTTCAAGACAAAATTTAGATGGCAAGCTGTTAAAGATACATAAAATAGTGATGTCATTTGTGGGTCTAGATAAAAACTAATTAAAACTTGCCACTTAACTTTTATTGTAAAATTATTATGAAAATAGAATTGAAATGATCATATTCAAGCTTATTTCAATTGGGATTAAAAAAAAATTAACCCACTAAACTGGCTGTAAAGCCGTCTCTGCATCTAAGGGGTATACATAAGTTTTATCCTAAATAATAGAACTCCTTGTAATTTGTATGGGTTCGGTGGAATAGGATGTTCGTTGGAAACATTGTTCCATCAGTGTTTTTACTTTTTATCTTCTTCTTTTTTTTTTCTTTTTTTTTTTTGGAGATAGGCTTTACTTATTTTTATTTTAATAAACCTAATATTGGGCCACCTAAAAGTAATGAGTTTTCCAAAATAAATAATGGAACTTTTTAAAGTAACCTTTCTTTTATATAATTAAAAAAAAAACTTTTTAAAGTCAATTATCTTAATTGTATGACATCCTAAAAAAAAGAGAGCCTAATTTCCACCCCCATGATAATAGACACACTAGAAATATACTTCCTCCGTTCTAGTTTGTTTGTCCTCTATTCTATTTTGGGATGTCCCAAAATATTGTCATGTTTCTAAAAATAAAAGTAATTTATTTACTAATGTTTCTATTATACCCCTACTTTATTTTCAAAACTATTTGAAAAGAAAACTAACAAATATTTAAAAAATCAATAGCACTTTTTTAGTTGTCTCGTTAAGAATAATTCTTTTTAAAAAAAAAAAAAAAAACTGATAAACTTATTTAAGGGTAGTTTTGTAAACTTATACATTTTTATGAGGTAGACAAGACAATAAATGATATTCTTTTAAAAAGTTTGACTTTTCAAACAGAATAAACAAATTGAGACAAAGGGAGTAGTTGACATACCTTATAGATTGTAGACTAGCCGGCAATACACTTATTAATATGGGAGACTTTCTTTGGCAAGGAATAACATTGTACACTAGCCATTACTACACGCTAAAATAGTAAAATGCCAAAATTTCAACCCATTTCTGTATATAGAGCTGCGCCTATGCAGAGTTACACATTTTTTAAATCATTAATTTTTAATAAATTCCATGGTTAAAAAGTACACCAGTGACCATGCCATCATACTTATAAATATAGTGACTTAATTCCATTAAGTCATTAAACTCCCTTAAAAGAAAGAAAAAATAGTCATTAAACTCTTTTCACACTCCACCACGTTTTCTCATTCTTCTTCTTCTACCCCTCTCTCTCTCTCTAATTGATTTCTATATACATTATTGATTTTGTAACAACTAAGTACTAAGTTCCCTCTTTATCTTAATGCCTAGTGTTCTAGAGCTACAAGAGAGGCTAAAGAGAAGGAATGACTTTAAATACTCAACTCCTTCAACTTTCACTCCCTTCCTTCCGTACTTGCTCTCCCGTCGATAAGATCGCATATATCTCCAAAGTTTTTTATGACCTCCACCCACTTCGCCAACACTAAGTGAGTTTAAACTTCAAATTTCTCATCTTTTCACAAGGATTAACATTTTTCTTAATTAGAATTAAAGATGGATCAATAACTCATTTGAATTGTTGATTTTCACATCATGTATTATAATATCTTGATTTATTTTATTTGCTATTTAAACATGGTATATGAGCACACACACAAAGTCACGACGATACTATCAAGGACAAGCTTGATATCAACTGAGGCCTAAGACGATGAATTCAAATGGAGCCTTTTAAATTTAAATATCAAATAAATAAATTTATTTACGCTAACCAAGCCAAAGTTAATTTTATCAATTTATATTAACTAATATAAGGTTAATTTGATGAATTAATATTAGCTAATCTAATTACTTTTATATAAAAAAATTAAATATTATAGTTGAGATATAAAATTTAAGGCAATGCATGATTAAGTAAAGTTGTAGTTTAATTTTCAAATTTATATTTGGTCTTAAGAGAGATAGAGATTGTTTGGTGCGTACTATTTGAAAGATTAGGTAGTCAATGTTTACGATTTACCATGTAGGATATTGGTCCACAAAAAATAAAATTTCAAGGTATTAAAGAAAAATGATTATGTAACACATCTACAATATTTTTTCTCCACATTTTAAGGTTTCAATTAGGTTACGTTTCTATTGGTCTTGTATTATGGAGTCTTGTGAAGATGAGGAAAAGAAAATGCTAAAGTTATGATAAAATATAGTACAAAATGTTCACAATTTGATGTTACAATCATTAAAAAAAAAAAAAAAATTATAATCATAAAATTTGGGCCTTTTTATAATTGGGGTGAGACCTTTTTACAAAAGGGTAGAAACTATTTGTAGTTCGGGCTTTAGGCCGACCATAATACTCTCTCTCTCTTTTTTTTTTTTTTTTTTTTTTTTTTTTTTTTTTAATTAGTGTGATTGCTTAATTATTTAGAAACTAGTCGCTAACCTGTGCGATGCACGGGATAATTTTTATAATTTGGCTCAAAGCATATTATGGCTCAAAGCATATTATAATTTTTTTTTTAACCCATAATAGTACAGAATGTTAAAGCAAGAGCAAAATGGGGGAAAATATAAGGAGAATACAAATTGACTAAAAAAGGGATGAGAATCTTAACAAATTTAAGTTAAGAATAAGCAGTTGCCAATGTAAATCCTTCAATTTAAGAACTTTCATGGCCTTGCAATTAATGCCCAAAAACCAAGTCTTGTCTGGTTGAAAATAGCTACGGAATAAATAAAAAAAATTTTAAAAAGGGGGGCTCTCTCCTTTTCTTCTAACCTCAAGTGTCAAGCAAGGATCATAGGATGGATTATGGGCAATAATAAAAGTCCACAACACAAATTTGGGTAAAAGAAACCACCTATAACATTTAACATTCTGTGAGGCAAAAGATATGACAATCCAACTACAAATTTGAGTTAAAAAATTAATTGCAAGTAATATAGAAAAGCATGATTCCAATCCAAAAATTTGGATTCCAAAACAGTAATAGATTCAAGAACAAAATATGATCCAACTCAGATTTTCAACAAAGATGAAAAAATTGATGTGTAACCCCAAAGTCTTAGGGCATAAAATTCAACTTAAGCAATCTATATATTAAACTCTAGGAGTTTAAACTTTCTTTTTCAGTTTTAGATGTCTTTGTGATTCTCATTAAAAAAAAAGCTTTAAATGTAAATAATCACCCTTTCATCAACATGTTTAATATAAACACAGGCTAGGGAAAAAAACCATAACCAAAAAAGAAAAAAAAAAGAAAAAAGAAGAGAATCCTATAGAGTTGAGAACAATTACATCTCAGCGAAGAAGCAATTAACAATAAAAGTACTAAATTTCTAAACTTTGTTTTATCAACATAGTACAACTTTTTCATTAAAAAAATTAAATTAAAAAAAAAAAAACATAGTACAACTTAAAATGATGAACCATAGAACAATGGAGAACTTTGTTCTGTTTTTTTTTAATAGTAGAAAAAGGAACAAAACGGAATAGTAGAAGAATTAAAACCTTCTAGGTTGTGTTCCTTGCAATCCTCCAAAACCAAAGGAAACCCATCAAACAAAAAAAAAAAACATGAAAAATAATCAAGCAATAGGGAACCAAACGAAATAAAAGAAAAATCCATATGGAAAAAAGAGAGGAAAAAATAGGGATGTACAAAGATTCAATGGTGGAGTTTACAAACAAATAGAGAGACAAACGGATATAATTTAGGAAAACAAATTTGAAAAGAATTGGGAGAATTACCTGACATGAGAAACCAATCAAAATCTCATCCTGATTGTATTTTTGCTGAATAAAACTTTGGATGCTGTACTTATTTTGCTAAATCTTGTCTTTGCCATTGCAAGGTGAAAACAACACAACTTTCTTATATCCTTTATGCAACATAAATTTCAATGAGGTTGATGGCATGCTAAGCATGGCTGTAGCTCTGTACCTGCAATTACATATATGTACTTACATATTTGTATTGTAAGAGTTCCAATTAAAACAAATTAGAGATAATTAATAACTTCCCTAATATGAAAAAAATTCATCAAGAGCATTTACAAATATAATAAGTCTAGAGGATAATTCAGTGATATAACAATAAGGGAAGTGGCAAAATAAATAAAATCTAAATGCATCTTATAGGGAGTAACAATTAGCATAGCTGCTCCTGGCTGCTCCTTTTGGAATTTAGATCAAACATATCTTTGCAGCTCTCCATACCATTTTAAATCACAATCATATCATTGAAAAAACTATAACACTATAAGAAGAAACTATACAATGTATAAAAGGAATTGAAATGGAACAGAGTTGATATTGTACAAAATTACAACAGAAATTGCTATGATAAGCCTAAAGACTGAGCTAACCTACATTTTTTTATAAGTAAGATACACATACATTGGCTGGATCTTGACCCCAAGACCTCACCATCTACTTTGCTCTTACTAACATACAAGCAGGTTTAGAACACAAAGAGCCTCCACAAAGCTGATCAAGCTTGCTCTCCAAAATTCTTCACAGGTTTGATACCCAATAAATTAAATCAAAACCAACCAACCAAAATACAGAAAACTAAATCCTACGAAATGCAAAATTAAAAATATTTTTGTTAGTGTTCATATATTTTATGAAGATTAAGTCTTTCAAACATGGAAGACTCATAGCTTGTCTACAATTATATGGATAACAACAAATAGAACCCAAAATATATTTAAAACCTTATTCAGAAGTTTTGAATTAAAAAAACACAAATTAGTAAACCAAAGTGCTAAACTAGACCCAAAAACCACAATTTCACTCCTACTAACAAATAAATAAAGAGAGCAGGTTAGGGAGGAAATCCTAAATTAAATTAAAACCTCGAAACACCAAGAGACAAAGCATAGGTAGAATTTGATCTTCTATGGTGTTCCCCTGGGAAAAACAAAAAAGAACAAAAAGGAAACATATTAGCAATTGAAATCTATAATTGCAGCAAACCCTAATTAGGAACCCCAAAATCCCAAAACTAATAAAAACCCCAAATCAATCCTTCAGCCTCAAAGTCATCTTGATTTCGTCCTAATTCAAGAATGTTTAGAAACTATGGAAACAAAAACCACAAATTAATTATAAGCAAATAGATTAGTACAATAGCAACAAAAAAGGAAGAAGATAAGGAAGATTGAGGATTCAAGGTGATCTTACCAAGGAGTTCTTGAGAAATTGAACCGGGAGATTTTGGGGCAACACTCACTTTTGGGTATCGAATTAGAGAGAATGTCTTTACACATATTATGGCCTGGCCTGGGTGTGCAAACTGTAACAATGAGAGTCGGTGGTGGTCAGTTCAATTAACACAATTACCTTCACTCTCTACTTCAGCGTCCCCAGGCCCTTCCACTTCAATTTCGCCTTTAGGCTCCAGCCCACCCTCTGCTTCATCCTGAAAACAAAACTGTCACACGCATGCGATGGGTCCTTACACAAAGGATAGTATATAATAGAAAAATTAGCACGAACGATCAATGTTGGTGATGATGATTCAGTGGCTACGCGATTGACCTGTCAATGAGATATGCAAGAAGCAAAGAATTAATTTAGATAATAGCAGTGATTCAACAAAAAAATAGAAAAGAAAAGAAGGTAATTGGGCTAATTAGTACTCCGATGTGAAATAGAAATAGGTTTTTTTAGTTTGTTTTTTTTTTTTTTTTTTTTTTTTTTTTTTTTTTTTTTTTTTAATAATGCTGATGATTTAAAAATAATGATGACGTGGACTGGGAAATAAAATAGTTTTTTTTTTTTTTTTTAAATAGTGATGATGTGGAAAATTGTGGGAGTTTCAAAAACTTCAGTTTTATATATATATATTATAAAAGATATGTGGTGCCCTTTTTTGCTAAAGACCCGATAGGCCCGCACAAAGCAAAGCCCAAGCCTTGGGCCCAATTATCTTTTTTTTTTTTTTTGCTGAATGCCAATTATCTTTGTTTTGTAATATCTTTTTTCATCCTACACATGACCCAAAGTCATGTACTTTATTTAATGGGGGAAAGTAAAGGAGTATGGTATGGATGGTAAAAATTGGGTATGTTGGTTTAAAATGGACCCAAGTTACAAAACTTGCAGAGTCAGCTGCTGACAATTTACACGAGGATTCTGACATTTTACCCCTAATTTTGAAAAACAATTAGCAACATGCCCCTGTTTGCAAACTATATAGGAGCGTGCCCCTGTTTTGATACTCGATTATCCTAAAATCGAGTTCAATTAAATACTCGATTTGTAGAAAATCGAGTTATGCCCGATCAAACTTAAAAAAAAATATATAAAAAAAAAAAAAATTCCATGGAACTCGAGTTTCAGGAAATCGAGTTCCATGCAAAAAAAAATTTTATAAGTGTGATTGCTCTATATTTAGGGAGCCCTATAGTGGCGTTTTTAAGCCCTATAGTGACGTTTTAAGCCCTATAGTGACGTTTTAAAACCCTATAGCGGCGTTTTCCTGCAAAAATTTTTATAAGTGTAATCGCTTTGTTCTGGGTGCCCTATAGTATGTTTTTAGGCCCTATAGTGACGTTTTTAAGCCCTATAGTGACGTTTTAGAGCCCTATAGCGGCGTTTTCCTGTAAAAATTTTTTATAAGTCCCCATACCAAGTTCAAGGGGCCCTATAGTGGCGTTTTTAAGCCCTATAGTGACGTTTTAAAGCCCTATAGCGGCGTTTTGGAACTCGACTTCCCTAAAATCGAGTTCCATGCTTTTTTTTTTTTTTTTTTTTTTTTTAGTTTTATTTGAAATAACTCGATTTTCTACGAATCAAGTATTTTAATGAAACTCGATTTTAAGGTAATCGAGTATCGAAACAGGGGCATATCCCTATATAGTTTCGAAAAAGGGGCATATTGCTAAATTTTTAAAAAATTAAGGGCAAAAGGCTAGAATCTCCCAATTTACACACAAAAAGATACCTTCATTAGTTGCTCTGCGTATTTAGCCACGAGAAGCATGCCCCCTTCATTTAATGCTCTTTAATGAGCTTCGGCCAATTTATCACGTCCTTTAAGTGCCATTTTGGCCTAGAAGGGTTCAGCAAATCAAGGTTAGTAAATCTTTACCCAAATTGTGAGTAAACCAGCGCACTACCTAAGCAAAAACAAAATTGAAGCTTTGGCCAATTTATTAGGTTCTCTAAGTGCCATTTTCGATGATATAAATTTGCTGTGGAAAAAGCTGGTTTATCCACGGTTTTTTTTAAGCCGTCGAAAAAGTTTCGTCGTAAATAGCAAATTCTTTTTAGGGTCATGCTAGCGAGTGCTCTTAGATCATTCATTAATAATCCATTTTAGGAAAGTTTTGATATCACTTTTATGGGAAATGAAAAAAACTGTCAAAATATTAATTACTTTTTTTTTTCATTTCCTAGAAAAATTTTCTTTAAATGAATTATTAACCAGTGTCATAAGGGCACTCATTAGCATTTCCCTTCTTTTTATAGTGTAAGACCATCTCAAATTTATTATAATGCATTGCATTAATAACCCTTGTGATACCCATCTTACCTAAGACACTTTACACAAACACTTAAGACATAGTAGTGCTCTCTCTCTCTCTCTCTCTCTCTCTCTCTCCTTTGCTTTTCTCATCTCTTTCTTTTCTTCTTCTTCTTCTTTTTTTTTTTTTTGACACTATTAGATATTGAAAGTTTTGTTTAATCTATTTTACCTCCTGTGAGTTCATTTCTTTATGATGCTTTCTTTTCCATGTACCTTTAGCCTCTCTTGGACGTCTAGAATGAGTTTTGAATTTGATTCCCTTCTCTTTTCAACCCATTTTAGTTAGCTCCTTCCCATTTTGCTTGGGCTCACCCAAAATCAACCCTACAAGATGTTTAAACTATATACCTATTAATAAATGATGGATGCACCTGGCATTGCAGTTCGAAATTGCCTCTTTATTTCTTTTTCTTTTTCTTTTAATTTTTTCTATACGATACAACTCTTATTGACTTTTATTTATTTATTTATCTATCTAGTTACATTTTGTTTAACTCCTTTTTTATAAAGCTAAAAAATAATTGGTACGGAAATGACATACATAAACAAATGTATGTTTTCATATTGCGTTTATTTTGACCATGACTTGCATTTTAGCTTCAACACTCTAACATTAATTACTTCTCTCACTTTCTTCATTGGATTTAGAGTAGTAGAAAAGTGTTTAGGCAATCCTTGTGAATTCAATGCAAACAAAACCCGTCCCATACCACATAAGAAGGTTGAAATTTTAAAATCTATGGAGGATTGAGCTAAAAACGATGTCCTAACTCTCCTAAAACCTATTGAGGAATGTTGGCAACCACAAGACTTTTTACCAAATCCTACTTCAAATGGATTTATTGAGCAAGAATTAACATTTTTTTATAATTAGAATGAAAGATGGATCAATAAATCATTTGAATTGTTGATTTGCACATTACGTATTATAATATCATGATTTATTATATTTTTTTCGTAATATCTTATCTTATTTCATCCTACACATGGCCCAAGCCTGGGTACTTTAATGGGGGAAAGCAAAGGGGTATAGTATGGAGGGTAAAGATTAGGTCAATTTTGGGTTTAACATGGTCCAAGATATAAAGCTTCCAAAGTGGGCTGATGACACTTGCATAATTTGAGCAACCATTAATAAACCCATGTGCTAGCCATTTACACACAAAGGGCCGGATACCTTCACAAGTTGCTCTATGTGACTAAAAATTCTACCTGGCCGCATTTAGCAATGAGAAGCATGCCGACTTTGTTTAATGCTTTCTAATGAGCTTTGGCAGATTTATTTGGTTCTCTAAGTACTATTTTGGCCTAAAAGGGTTCATAAAAACAATGTTAGAAAAATATTTATCTAAATTATGATTAATCCAGCCCACCCTAGAAGTTATGCAAAAACAAAATTGAAGCTTGCCATCCTTTCATTGAGCCGAGGAGCATCTAAAATTTATTACAAAGCATTGCATTAATAACCCAGTTAATAACCATCTTACCCAAAACACTTACTCTACTCAAGCACTTAAGACCATCTAAGATAACAGCACTTGAGGGTGTTTTGTACATGTGGTAGCACAATGGTGCTCTATTTCTTTTTCCATCTCCTTTACTTTCCTCATTTTGCTGTATTTGACACTAACAAATATTGAAAGTATTGTTTAATCTACTTTACCTCTGGTGAATTGATGTCATTGAGTTGTTTTCTTTGCTATGTACCATTAATCTCTATTGGACGTCTAGAAGGCGTTTTGGGCTTGGCTTGACTTCTATTCTCTTTTGGGCTCACCCAAAATCAACCCCTACTAATAAATGATGGATACATTTGGCATTGTAGTTCAAAATCACATTTCTTTTCATGATACAACTTTTATAAACTTCGTTGTTTTTTTTTTTTTTTTTTTTTTTTTTTTTTTTTTTTTTTTTTTTTTCTTTTTATCTAGGTACAGTTTTTTTAAACAATTACAATTTCATAGAGCTAAAATTAACCTGTACCAGACTAATATACATAAACAAACTATTGTTTTCATAAGTATTTAATTTGACCATGTTTTGCAATTCAGATTCAACATCCTAACATTAATTGCTCCCCTCTTTTTAGATCTAGAGGAGCAAAAATGTGTTTAGGCCATCCTAGTGAATTCAATGTGAACAAAGCCCATCCCATGCTACCTAAGATAGTTGAAAATTTCAAATCTATGGAGGATTGGGCTAAAAACAATGTCCTAACTCTCCTAAAGCCTGTTGAGGAATGTTGGCAACCACAAGATTTTTTGCCAGACCCTACCTCAAATGGATTTGTTGAGCAAGTCAATGAACTAAGGAAGAGAGCAAGAAACATTCCTGACAAGTACTTTGTTGCCTTAGTTGGTGATATGATCACAGAAGAAGCCCTTCCAACTTACCAAACTCGAATTAATTCCACAAAAAATTTCCATGATGAAACGGGTGTAGATAACACGCCTTGGGCAATTTGGGCAAGGGCATGGAGTGCAGAAGAAAACAGGCATGTTGATCTTCTCAATAGGTACTTTTCCTTTTTGGAAAAAGTTGACATGAAACAAATTGAGAAGACAACTCAATACTTGATTGGGTCAAGAATGTAAGATATGCAACATAAAAATTTCAAAACTAACATTTAAGAAATGAAGATTTAAATAATTTAACTAGTATCTTAACAATTTTTTTCCTTTTACATCTAAAAATATAAAATAAAATCATAAAGAAATTTATGAGAGAAAAAATTAACATGATTTAGTCTCAACCACCTATTTTCTGCAAGAAAAAATTTTAAATTGTTATATATATTTCTTGTGAAGACATGAGATGATTTTAATAATTTAACTAGTATTTTAACATTTTTTTTTTCCTTTTACACCTTCTTAAAATTAAAAAAAAAAATTAAAAACTTAAATAAATTTATGAGAGAAAAAAGTTAACATGATTTAGTCTTAAGCACCTATTGTCTGCAAGAAAAACGTTTTAAATAGTTATTGTAAGGACACGATTCGTAACGAACCGTAGCAGTGTTGAGTTCGCACGTAAAAAGGCCCAAACAATATCATTTGTAGAGCGTGGGTTTGAAAGGCTAGGCCTTAATCACCAGGTGGTGGGTTTTTCGTGGTGGTCATGCGTGATTAAGTTTTCTTCACCCCTGGAATCTTTCTCCTGGAGGTGGGCTGGGAGGTTCTGGTTTTTGGCCATTTTTCCCAGCCACTTGCTTGGTGCACCTACCTTTTTATTATATAGTCTGTCTTGGTTGATCCTGGCCCTCCACTTGTTGGTCAGGCAGGTGCTTATTTCTGTATCCATCCCATCAACCGTCCTTTCTTACTTTCTATTAGTTGCATGGATCGAAGTTTACACCGTCCAAACGTCTTTTCTCATTAATCAGCTCTAGGTATTGGCAGGTGCATTTACTGAAGAGGGGACGCATTTTCCTTGGTCCAATTTTACACCTTGCTTCCCTGTGGGCCCCATTCCACTCACATCCCCTTAAGGGAGCTGTTTGGGGATTGCCTCCACCAAGATGTTGGTCTTCCCATTGAAGCTCTGGAATGCCGAGGACAGGGTAGTTTCTCAGCCATTCCCCTTGACACCCCGGCCATCGTTCATTCGTCCTCGGCAAGAGACCTCCTCGGCACGGGCCCTGGGCCCAAATAGAGTTTGGACCAGATTGCAGACCTCTCGGACCCACAATAGCCCCTCAAAATCCTGCTATCCATCTCCTTGGACGGATAGGAGGATTTTGATGACATCAGAGAATTGTAAGGACACGATTCGTAACGAACCGTAGCAGTGTTGAGTTCGCACGTAAAAAGGCCCAAACAATATCATTTGTAGAGCGTGGGTTTGAAAGGTTAGGCCATAGTCACCAGGTGGTGGGTTTTTTGTGGTGGTCATGCGTGGTTAAGTTTTCTTCACCCCTAGAATCTTTCTCCTAGAGGTGGGCTGGGAGGCTCTGGTTTTTGGCTATTTTTCCCAGCCACTTGCTTGGTGCACCTACCTTTTTATTATATAGTCTGTCTTGGTTGATCCTGGCCCTCCACTTGTTGGTCAGGCAGGTGCTTATTTCTGTATCCATCCCATCAACCGTCCTCTCTTACTTTCTATTAGTTGCATGGATCGAAGTTTACACCGTCCAAACGTCTTTTCTCATTAATCAGCTCTAGGTATTGGCAGGTGCATTTACTGAAGAGGGGACACATTTTCGTTGGTCCAATTTTACACCTTGCTTCCCTGTGGGCCCCATTCCACTCACATCCCCTTGAGGGGGCTGTTTGGGGATTGCCTCCACCAAGATGTTGGTCTTCCCATTAAAGCTCTGGAATGCCGAGGATAGGGTAGTTTCTCAGCCATTCCCCTTGACACCCTGGTCATTGATCATTCGTCCTCGGCAAGAGACCTCCTCGACACGGGCCCTGGGCCCAGATAGAGTTTGGGCCGGATTGCAGACCTCTCGGACCCACAATAGCCCCTCAAAATCCTGCTATCCATCTCCTCGGACGGATAGGAGGGTTTTGATGACATCAGAGATCTGCCAATGCCTATCAATCCTTGTCATCTATCGATTCCCGAGGTTTTTCACCTGCCCAAGGCACGTTTCTAGAGCCGTTGGAAGGCGAAACGTGGCCTCATTAAATACGGGCGGCTTTGTGCTTCCCATGCTCTACGGTATGATGGAAATCGAACGGTGGTGATCTTCTGATCTTTTTGGGCGGGAAAAGGTGTGCACTTACCCTAGAAAGTATAAAAGATTTTTTGGGGATGGATCCGTCTCTCCAGTTCTACACTTAAGAGTTTTAGTGCGTGTATTCTGGGTTCGTCTGAACTTCCGCCCCAATTCCAGTCTATCTCAAGCACATAAAGCCTGTCTGAAGCGTAATTCCTCTTTTACGTAAGTTCCCTACCTCCATTAACTCGTGTTTTTTTTCTTTTCTGGGTTTATTTCTCTTTGGCTCCCTTTCTTTCCCGTCGCGGGTCAGGTTTGTTTTAGTAAATCACAAAGATGACTAAATTGAGATTGAGGAAGTTAGTCGATACTGAAGAAGCGATGAATAAGTTCATCGTTGATTATAGAATTCCCCCCAACGTAAGTCTGGAGCACTGTAAGATGGGAGAATGGCACTATAAGAGGGGGAGGGGCGCGGTGGTAATTCCCGTCCTCGCTTTTGTTGAGGGAGGTATGAGAATCCCTATGGGGCCAGTGACGAGGGGTTATCTCAGACATTTCCGTCTAGCCCCCACCCAATGTGCCGGCAACGTTTTTAGGATTCTGGGGTGCGTGGACGCTTTGAATGAGAAGATGGGGTTAAGACTGACCCATCATGACGTGAACTAGTGCTATAACCTCCAAAAATTGAAAGGGAAGACCTACTACATGAGGTCGAGGGACGAAAGGGTTCGGTTGATCCAGTGCCTCCTTGACTCCAACAAGGGATTGAACAAGGATTTCCTTATCCTCTCTGGGGAATGGCACGATGGCGATCCATGCCCCGTAGTAGAAGGAGAACCAGGTGGGGTACTGGGAATGGAAGGGATAACCCTTTACGACATTCTAATCTAACGTTATTCGATAGCTAACCATACATATATGTTTGTTGTTGTTGTTGTTTTTTTTTTTTTTTTTTTTTTTTTTTTTTTTTTTTTTTTTGTAGATGAACACGCCTACACACGGCATTTTCACTTAGTCAATCGGGCGGACTTGGAGACCGTTTTAGAAGTGGCGGTTTTTGTGAATGACAGAGATGGCCAAGTCCGAGCAGCTCACAAAATACTAGGGTACCCTCCTGTTCAGAAGTCATTTGGGGACGCAAGGCACGTGATCAGTGCCCGCCGTCCTTGGCTTCCAAAAATTACCGTAGTTGAGATGGGATTTTTAATCTCCCAGGAGCCAGTTGTCCCCGAGAACATCCCACAGGTGGGCCCCTCCTCGTCTCACCCAGTAGCAGAGGACGAAGACGAGCCAGATCAGCCCGAGGAAGGTTTTGGGGTATTTGACCTAGTCTGTCAATCCGAGGACCCTCCTGGTGACATAGGTGACCCAGCCTTGTCCGAGGCGGAATTGTCGTCAATAGGCACCTCTTCTCAAGCCGAGATGGGAGTCAAGAGAATACCCTTGACCCCTCTTCTCCAACTCCTCGAGGGCCAACCAGGGAAGGATACATAGGAAACACCACAACCCGATGCTCCTCCTCCACCACCTCGGCCCCTTACAATCCAAACC
This sequence comes from Quercus lobata, assembly GCF_001633185.2. Taxonomy (NCBI): domain Eukaryota; kingdom Viridiplantae; phylum Streptophyta; class Magnoliopsida; order Fagales; family Fagaceae; genus Quercus; species Quercus lobata. The sequence continues at coordinate 83,598,533 of NC_044905.1, forward strand.
AGGTCATCCTCCACCAAGTCCCAGCATACGGGTCCTGAGGCACCTAAAGAGGTTACTGAGCCCGTGGTTGGCATTCAGGTGTCTAGTATAGAGGAGTCAGCCACACTTGCATAGCCGCCACAGGCCATTCCCCTTGCTGTGGTCCCTCGGAGTACCAGTGCTGGCCCTGTTCAGCCTTCCCCAGAAGGGACCATCCTCCCGGGCATCGAAGCTGATCCTGTTCCTTCCTCTCAGGACGTGACCGACAAAAAAGCAGAAAAGTAGAGATCTTGGCTAGGCTTTTGTATTCATTTCTATTTTAATGATTAACTTGTTTCCTTTTATTTCAAAAACCTCCTAATTTATTGATGATTTGTAAGCATTTGAACATGTATATATGAAATCTTGTTTATCCTTTTTCCTTCTGGTTACATCGTTAACTGCCCTCATTGATACGCAATATTTGTTTATGAATTCTGCGCTGTTTCATTTTATCATGTACGAATATCTATGCATGCAATACATTTATCATCATGTTCCCCAAACCCTAACTTATTTGCACCCGCAGAGGCTCTAGACTCATTTCTAACCCTCGTTTAATGAAGATATAGGCACCATTTTCGACATCACGCATAGTAGCTAAGTCTTGCTTAGTGCCCAATTTTCTCATCCAAGTAGTTGGTTTCCCCATAGGCTTGAGTCCGAGGACCATGCAATACCTTAGTTCTGTCCAAAACCTAGTTTTCCTCATCCAGGTAGTTGGTTTTCCCATAGGCTTGAGTCCGAGGACCATGCAATGCCTTGGTTCTGTCCAAAACCTAGTTTTCCTCATCCAGGTAGTTGGTTTTCCCATAGGCTTGAGTCCGAGGACATGCAATGCCTTGGTTCTGTCCAAAACCTAGTTTTCCTCATCCAGGTAGTTGGTTTCCCCATAGGCTTGAGTCCGAGGACCATGCAATGCCTTGGTTCTGTCCAAAACCTAGTTTTCCTCATCCAGGTAGTTGGTTTCCCCATAGGCTTGAGTCCGAGGACCATGCAATGCCTTGGTTCTGTCCAAAACCTAGTTTTCCTCATCCAGGTAGTTGGTTTTCCCATAGGCTTGAGTCCGAGGACCATGCAATGCCTGGGTTCTGTCCAAAACCTAGTTTTCCTCATCCAGGTAGTTGGTTTTCCCATAGGCTTGAGTCCGAGGACCATGCAATGCCTGGGTTCTGTCCAAAACCTAGTTTTCCTCATCCAAGTAGTTGGTTTTCCCATAGGCTTGAGTCCGAGGACCATGCAATGCCTGGGTTCTGTCCAAAACCTAGTTTTCCTCATCCAGGTAGTTGGTTTTCCCATAGGCTTGAGTCCGAGGACCATGCAATGCCTGGATTCTGTCCAAAACCTAGTTTTCCTCATCCAGGTAGTTGGTTTTCCCATAGGCTTGAGTCCGAGGACTATGCAATGCCTTGGTTCTGTCCAAAACCTAGTTTTCCTTTGGCGCTGGACCTTGGCCTTAGGGGAGTTAGCTCCTCGGCCTAGCCCCTAGAATTATCCGTATGATTAACGCTACCAAGCGTAGCCCCTAGCCAAGAAGCATAGCCCCTAGCGGAACTTTACTCTAAAACTCTATAACCAGTTGTCAGAAATGACAAGGGAACTCTCTCGACCCACCGCCTATGCCAACACACAAGCCTTTCCCACAGACGGCGCCAATTATAAGGACACGATTCGTAATGAACCGTAGCAGTGTTGAGTTCGCACGTAAAAAGGCCCAAACAATATCATTTGTAGAGCGTGGGTTTGAAAGGCTAGGCCTTAGTCACCAGGTGGTGGGTATTTCATGGTGGTCATGCGTGGTTAAGTTTTCTTCACCCCTGGAATCTTTCTCCTGGAGGTGGGTTGGGAGGCTCTGGTTTTTGGCCATTTTTCCCAGCCACTTGCTTGGTGCACCTACCTTTTTATTATATAGTCTGTCTTGGTTGATCCTGGCCCTCCACTTGTTGGTCAGGCAGGTGCTTATTTCTGTATCCATCCCATCAACCGTCCTCTCTTACTTTCTATTAGTTGCATGGATCGAAGTTTACACCGTCCAAACGTCTTTTCTCATTAATCAGCTCTGGGTATTGGCAGGTGCATTTACTGAAGAGGGGACGCATTTTCCTTGGTCCAATTTTAACCTTGCTTCCCTGTGGGCCCCATTCCACTCACATCCCCTTGAGGGGGCTGTTTGGGGATTGCCTCCACCAAGATGTTGGTCTTCCCATTGAAGCTCTAGAATGCCGAGGACAGGGTAGTTTCTCAGCCGTTCCCCTTGACACCCCGGCCATCGATCATTCGTCCTCAGCAAGAGACCTCCTCGGCACGGGCCCTGGGCCCATATAGAGTTTAGGCCGGATTGCAGACCTCTCGGACCCACAGTTATATATATTTTTCGTGAAGACATGAGACATGATGACACCATAATTCTTTAAAAAAAAAAATTAGGACTCAAAATGGTGGAGATAACACAATGAATTAACATATTAGGTAATTTTATTTACTTATGTGCACATTTCATTTTTATTTATAAGTTTTCAAAATAAATATCAACTATCAAAATTTTAAAAAATATATCCAATTAATGAGGACAAGTATGCAAAAGTGTTCCCAACGTGTCCAACATAGACATGTTAGAGGTTTTGAAGTATCCATGCTTCTTAGGGGTTAACTATTCTAATTATCAGATTTGATTATCAAATAGGTCAAATTCCAATCAAAAGTTTTCAAAATTGCAGTCAGCTCTTTGTCCAAACTTCTAACATAATTCAAATACATCAGCTATAGCTCTCTTTTAGCACAATGTCCCATTGAGTTTGCATCTAAAACCTAACATTGACGATTTAAGCCTTGCTATGTTATTCCCACATGAAATGCTCTTCAAATTTATAATGTTATTGGATGGAGATCTACACTCTCAAAATTCATATAGTTCAACATGTTAATGTCTAATGCATTTTGGACCTAGGATATTGGCACCGGGGATAATCCATACCTTTGGACCATTTACACATCATTCCAAGAACAAGAAGCATTTATCTCCCATGGGAACATAGCCAAGCTGGCCATGCAACATGGGGATGTAAAGCTTGAAATAATTTCTGGTTTTCAAAATTGAAATAATTTCTTTGACCAACTTTTAATCTCTAACTCATACAATTAATAATTACAACTCTCTTTAACACAGTCACAAGGAGTTTGCATAACAAACCTAAAATAGCCATTGACGAGTTAAGCCTTGCTTTCATATTACATTTACATAACCCTGCTTAAGATGTTCCTTATTATACTTGTTAAATATTAGCAACGCGATGTGTTATACCATGTTGAATATGCTAGAGTGGATGCGAAAGGGGAAGCATAGCAAAGGAACATCGAGAACACGAGGGTTACGTGGTTCAGCCTTGACGGCTTACATCCACGGAGGAATCCCTTAAGGGCTACATCTTTATTATGTATAAGAGTGTAGTACAATAACCTGTGTTACAATGAACCCTAACATGAGTATATATAGGCGACTAAACCCTAGACTACTAGTATAAGCAGGAATGGGCTTGGGCCTATTACATTGGGCTAATATGTCTAATATATATCTCTAACACCCTCCCTCAAACTCAAGGCGGAAGCTCGATGAAGGCTTGAGGTTGGATAAGCCTGAGAAGATCACTTGGAGATGCCTTGAAGAATGCCTTTGAAGAAACCATAATGGAGAATGTGCCAATTGACTAATTTCAGAGTCTCAAATGCAGAAACGGAGCCCAAAATCAGAATCTATGCGAAAAACTGAGGAAGATAGGCCCTTTTGGAAATTTTGACTTTTGGTCAAAGGTCAATGCAAAAAGTCAAAGTCAACTGGTCTAGAGTCAAAGTCAATAGTCAAAGTGCTCACGGGTCAAATCCGGGTGGTCCGGGTCGGGTCGGTCCAGGTCAATGGTCAGCTAGGTGACGTGGTGCTGACGAGACGACACTACTGACGTGGCTGATGACGTGTCGTTGACGTGGACTAGGGCTGATGTGGAGGTGCTTGCATGGCTGCTGACGTGGAGTGATGATGTCATCCGGTGACGTTAGATGACATTAGCAGTAGTATTCCGGCGCAAGAGCGTGCGATGTTCACCGGTGCGTGGAGGAGAATTCCAGGAGCCATTGGTCGCGCGTGGTGGCGCGTGCGGCTGCCGTTGGAGATCGGGTTTCTGGGTTTTGGTCGTGATATGCCGTGGAGCACGTATGTCTTGTTGGTTTCATTAGGCGAAGGCTTGATGTGCACAGATCTGATAGGGAGAGACACTGATTGCTTGGGTTTGAAGATCTGGACACAACAGTGAGAGCCATAGCGACTGCGAGATGCTGTGGAGTCTAGATCCAGCCGACAAGCATATGACTTTTGATGGTGGTGTGCACGTGAGAATCTTCTTTGCTTGCTATAGATGTTTGTTTGATGCCAAGAACGGAGTTTGGCTCTGATACCATGTTAAATATTAGCAACGCGATGTGTTATACCATGTTGAATATGCTAGAGTGGATGCAAAAGGGGAAGCATAGCAGAGGAACATCGAGAACACGACGATTACGTGGTTCAGCCTTGACGGCTTACATCCACGGAGGAATCCCTTAAGGGCTACATCTTTATTATGTATAAGAGTGTAGTACAATAACCTGTGTTACAATGAACCCTAACATGAGTATATATAGGCGACTAAACCCTAGACTACTAGTATAAGCAGGAATGTGTTTGGGCCTATTACATTGGGCTAATATGTCTAATATATATTTCTAACAATACTATTACAGTGTTGGATGGAGATCTTTATTCTTAAAATTTGTATGGATTAACTTGATGTGCATTTTGTATCTAGGATCTTGGCCTCGGGTATGATCCATACCTTTTAACCATTTACACATCATTCCAAGAACGAGCAACATTTATTTCTCATGGGAACACAGCCAATCTGGCCATGCAACATGGGGACATAAAGCTTGCCCAGATATGTAGCATAATAGCCTCAGATGAGAAGTGCCATGAAACTGCATATATAAAAATAGCTGAAAAGCTTTTTCCTAATGATATGGAAATAGCCTCTGTAGACATGATGAGGAGGAAAATCTCAATGCCAGCCCATTTGATGTATGATGGCCATGACCATAATCTTTTTGATCACTTTGCTATGGTTGCATCAAGGATTGGGGTCTACACGGCTAGGGACTGTGGAGAAATTGTGGAACCTTTGGTGGCTAAATGGAAGGTAGAGAAGCTTACTGGACTTACAAGTGAGGGTCGAGAAGCCCAAGGCTATGTATGATGGTTGGCTCAAAGGATGAGAAGGCTTGAGGAGAGAGCTATAGCGAAGGCCCAAAAAGCACCCAGTATTCCTTTCAGCTGGATTTCTGGTAGAGTGGTGTAGCTAGATTTGATGGATTCTATTTTACTTGCTTTTTTTGTGTGTGGATAATTTAAATATTAAAATAATTGGGGAGGGTGGTTTGAAGCTTAGTTCTCTTTATAAGAATTCCACACAATGTCACTTTGATACAAATGAAATAAACTACCAATTAAAAATAAATCCTAAAGTCGGATTATATGAGCAAAATGAAGTACAAATCATGTGTTAAATCATAAAGGATAAGGTGGTACTATTCATACTTAATTAGTCTTATTTAACTATAACCAAAGATTTTACTTAAGAAAAATGTTAGAATTATTCTCCAAAGTTTATTGTCTTTAGATTGATGTGACAGCTTATATTGCATTACCACATTGGTTGTTTTGGTAATCATTTTACATACACTTAATTTCACCACCACTATAATCCCATTGTTACTAATAAATGGCTAATATATTAAAAACTTTATGGTGAAAAAAATACTAAGAATTTTAGAGAATCTCAATCTATTAAGTTAGTTTCTACCCGCCAAAAGTCTTATAACTCAACTAATACTTCTTGGTGTTTTCAATTGAGATCTTCAAATTTTAAATCCACCATTACTTATGTTAACCAGCACCTAAAAATTTTAAAGGATTGCATCCTATCTCCCTCTCTCCCACTATCTATCTATTAAAAAAACTTATTAAAATTGGCTTAGGGCTAAGCTAAGAAATTATTTAGTGCACTTGGTGCAACACACTTTCCTCTCGTGTTAATGTGGATGCCAAGTGAGGGGTTCAAATTTATGAGAGAGGAAAATACAATACTGTGGGTGCACTAAATGATTTCATAATGAGTAGGTGGTTTGGACCCCAAGTCCTAATAAATAAGTGCTACCATAAAAACAGGCCAACAACTCTAAACCAAGCCCCACATCAAAAGCCCGCAAGGGCCCAAGAAGTGAACCTAAACAAGCGAGCCTATTAAACCTAAGGAAATCAACCCAAGTCCTGCCATGATGAACTAAAAAAGGTATGTGTGGCAAAATGGAGAGTGACCCAACAATGGGTTCAGTAACCTCATAATATGCCACAATGGACTAGTACAACCAGTAACTCAGTTGAAATAAGTATGTTATTATAAGGAAAAATGGCTCAATCTGCAACCCAAGCATGCAGTAAAGCATGATCCATCACAATCAAAAGTCCATGAAGGTAAACTTTGGTAGGAAGGAGAGGAAGACATGAAAGAGATTGTAGCATCCTATTGTGGCTTTTGGATATTGTGTTTGCAGGGAAACACATACACTTCAAAAGAACGAAAGGGAAGGTGCTACAAATGAAAAGATCACTCCGCGGCTGCTTTGTGACTTTCCTCCATGACAATTATTTTTATTTATTTGTTTAATTTGATGTTTTGTATTTTTTTTTTTTTAATGTTTTCTTTCAAAAACCATGTGTAGCTAAATTTATAATTAAGGACGAGGATGAAACTTTGTTAAGGATTATCATTTTTATTTATGATATTTAATTTTTCTCCCAATACTCAATAGTTGTTATTTAATGATTTAAATTGTTCTTGCCTTATCTCAATTGACTAAGATAAGATTTTTAATATGTGTCCAATCAAGTTTTTCTCATAATTTTGGATTTATCTTAATTGATTGAATGCTTGGTTTGTTATTTCTTGATTTTAAAATTGGATATCTCTTGTAATTTGTTTGTCAATAAATATAATTGATGATTTGATTTTATATTAGCATGCTTTAGATTTTTAAAATAGGGATTTTAGTGAAAATGTTTTCCTTAATAGCAAGATTGATTTTTAGATTATCATGCAGTAGTTGCAAAAAATTAATGATTATAAATAGTTGCTTATATGAATTACAAGATGGATTCCCAAACTTTATAATTTCTTTCTTTTGATTGTCTACATATTTTTATTGCTTTAACAACATCTTTTCTTAGTTTAACTATTTTTTTTGTTTTATTTAATTCCAAAATAAATCAATTTATTTATTTTGTTAAGGTTTGATTAATATTCCTCCATTCATATAAGGCTTTGTAGGTTTGACATCGTTTTTATCAAATTATACTTTGATAAACAAGTTTTTGGCACCCATGTGTACTGCCATATGAAATATATATATATATATATATATATATATATATTTTAAAGTAAAAAAGGAAAACCCGTTAACTTCAGTGTGAGAAGCTAATGCAAATTAAATAAAGAATGTTTTAGTTGATTGGAACGGCAAGGACCCAACGCAGCTAATTATTCTTTTTTTTTTTTTTTTTTTTTTTTTGAGAATCAGCTCATTATTCTTATTCATTAAAATGAAATGCGTCTGTTTTTGGTTTTATTGGAATCAATATGAGAAGTATCAGATAAAACGTGTTGATAAAGTCGATGTAGATTGGTGAAATTTGAAGTTAGCACTATTTCCATATTGCGTTTAGGGAGGTTATAATATTAATATCACTCACTGCTTGAATGTCTTTAACATGAAGACAATTAATTTGAGAAAGAAACGAGGACAAGAACTCAAAGAACATCGAAAATGAATATATTCAGATTAGCTGGTGATATTACCCATTTAGTCAGCGTTCTTGTCCTGCTCTTCAACATCCATACCATCAAGAATAATTTTCAGTTTGGGATTTGAAAATGCAAAAATTACATTTTGCAATGATGGTTTACTTGGATTTGAGAAGTAGTTTAGGAAAGGGGTTATAGTGGGTCTTGGTCTAAAGGGTGCATAAGGTTCAAATTTGGTTTAGATTTTCTGTTCCGATGCTGAGAAAGTGATAAGAACATTCTAGAATGATGTTATATTTTTAATTTTTAAAGTAAATTTTGATTAAAAAAGAAGAAGCATATTTTGATTAATATATATATATATATATATATTATATTTTAACAAATTCTTTAATGGAGTTGTGATGTGTTTTTGTGTTAGAACATCTTTCCCTTTTCCCTCTGTGTGTGTTAGTTTCTCAAAAATATTTTTTTTAATCCACATGGCAACAAACTTGTCATTTGATGTGGTATAAAAAAAATTTTTTATTTTGGTTTTTAGTTATACCAACATTCTTCATTCATCACTTAACAATTGAGAGTATTTTAACACAATACCAGAAAGCTAAGAATCAAACAGACACATTTAAAAAGTTAAAAGACCAAATTAGCACACAATATAAAAGTTAATAACTAAATATATAATTTACCCTTTGTCTTTTAGTTGATCCTACGGTGGCTACCTAGAATTCCATCTTATTGGGAATTTATTGTTATTTGTGAAATTACATTGTAGGTACTAAAATTAACATTTTGGTTTTTGTTGCTTCCCACTATGTCCCTAATAAATATTTATTTTTAATAATTCTCCCTCTTTTATAATCTGCACTCTCCTTTTCACATATATATGTAAGAGGTGGCAATTTGTGTTTATGGGTCGGGTTTGTGTTGTATTGAGTCTTGAGTGTTCGGCTATACATGTTAACTTGAATCCGACCTGTTCAGTAAACACATCAAGAATCTTCAACCCAAACACGACCTATTTATTATAAACAGGTTGACCTGACCCAATATGTTTAATTCATTTAATTAACAAGTTATGTAGATGTCAATACAAATAACTTGTTTAATAATCTATTTGATTAATATGACCTATATAATTTTCATATATCTAAAATTAAAATACAATTAGAACCACAAGTATAATAATAAGGGAAAATTACACTTTACCTACTTGTGGTTTGCCCAAAAAACAATTTGCCTACCTGTAGTTTAAAAGTTGACACTTTACCCACATGAGATTAGCTCCGTTTGTCTCCCGTTACCCACCTCTATTAAAAACAAGGATACATTTGTATTTTTGTCACCCTTTTATATTTCTCTTCTCTCAAAACATAAAAAACTAAAAAAATAAAGGAAAAAGAAGATTTAAAAGCTAGGTTTTATAAAAATTAAAACTTAACTTTTACATCTTCTTTTCATATATCAACTTTTAGATTTCTATTTTAACACATTAAAAAAAAAGTGTTAGCAAAAATCACCTAAATAAAATTAAGCCAAAAGGGTCTCAAAAGTGTTAGAGATATATTAGACATATTAGCCCAATATAATAGGCCCAAGCCTTGTCCTGCTTGTACTAGTAGTCTAGGATTTAATCGCCTATATATACTCATGTTAAGGTTCATTGTAACACAGGTTATTGTTATACACTTATATAATAAAGATATAGCTCTTAAGGGATTCCTCTGTGAATGTAGGCTGATAAGGCTGGACCACGTAATTCTTATTTTCTCAGTGTTCCTATTCTATGTTTCCCTTTCCACATCCACTCTAGTATATACAACATAGTATAACACATTGGTTGCTGATATATTTAACATGGTATCAGAGCCAAACTTCGTTCTTGGCATCAAACAAAACATCTCTAGCAAGCAAAAATGAATATCACGTGCACACCACCATCAAAAGTCACACATGCCTCTTTGTTGGATCTAGACTCCACGGCATCTCGCAGCCACCGTGGCTTAGTGACGTGTCCAAGATCCACAAACTCACGCAAAGCCGTGACTTAACTTATCAAATTTGTGCACATCAAGCCTTCGCCTGATGAAACCAACAAGACAGACGTGCTCCACAGCATATCGCGAACAAAACCCAAGAACCCAACCTCCAATGGCAGCCGCACGTGCCACCATGCGCGGACAACAACTCCTGGAACTCTCACACACGCTGCCGAAGGTTCTCAACTCCCAGCTCGAATCTCAGCCACAGGCGCCGCCAAGATGGCCTTCTTGTCCCCTGATTTACTTGGCCTGAAAATCTGGTAATCATACGATGTCACACGCGCCCACACATGCCACCTGGGTATTTGTCTCGCCACCATGCACTGCCACGCTCCTTACACACGCCGAAGAACTCATGCTGATGTCATCAGGTGATGTCATCATGCCACGCATGCCCTAGGCCACGTTAGCGACATGTCATAGGATGAAGTCAGCGACTTTGCTGCTCGATCCGTGACCCGACCTGGAAACCCAAAATTGACCCAGACCATGTATCCGTAGACTTTGACCCTAGACAGTTGACCTTTAACCAAAAATCAAAATTTTCCGAAAAGGGCCTATCTTCCTTAGTTTTTCATGTAAATTCCGATTTGGACCATATTTCTTCTTTTAAACTCCAAAATTGGTCAATTGGCACATTCTTCATTGTAGTTTCTTTAAAGGCATTCTTCATGGCATCTTCAAGTGATCATCTCATACTTATCCAATCTCAAGCCTTCATAAAGCTTCTGCCTTGAGTTTGAGGGAGGGTGTTAGAGATATATTAGACATATTAGCTCAATGTAATAGGCCCAAGCCCTGTCCTTTTTGTACCAGTAGTCTAGAGTTTAGTCGCCTATATATACTCATGTTAAAGTTCATTGTAACACAGGTTTTGTACTACACTCTTATACAATAAAGATGTGTCCCTTAAGGGATTCCTCCATAGATGTAGGCTGACAAGGCTGAACCACGTAACCTTCGTATTCTCAGTATTCCTATTCTATGTTTCCCCTTCCGCATCCACTCTAGCATATACAACATGGTATAACACATCGTGTTGCTAATAATATATTTAACAAAAAGAATGCAAAAATCATTTCATAAAAACTACAAAAGCAAATTACCTTCCACTACCGATGAATGTGTCAGAAGTCATAACTTTATTCTCATTCCAAAGCATGATTTTTATCTCCACATAACCTTCAATTAACTCCAACTTAAATTTGTGGTTGAATGTCGGATTCTTACCACAATCTATATACAAATAAAACTAAAAATCGTCAAAAAAAAAAAAAAAAAAAAAAAAAAAAAAAAAAAAAAAAACCTTTGAGTTTGAATTCAGATCCTATAGAGAATTTGGAACAAACCGATACAAGTTTTAGTGCGATAATTGGCACCCAACAACTACACCAAACCAAAAACAACATTGAACAAGAGTGACATACATGGAGATAGATGTGATTGAGTATTATTTTTGTTGTCGTTGTGGTTGTTATCTTCTGTTAGGTTCTAAAGTTTAGGATTTTATGTATTTAGAACTCTAATGTGTATTGTTGGCAAACCATTATCAAAACAATGTGTTTAGAAGTGTTTAAAGTTAGCTCAAAGTTGTGTGTCAATGTAAAGTTGGAATCGAGTTTAAAGCAGGAAGCACTGTGGCTTTCGGCCTGGCTCGATCGATCGAAGCTTAGGCTCGACCGATCGAAGCTCGGGCAGATTGCTTTTCTGCAGACTTGTCCAACTCAGCCCTATTTGTTTTAAAACGTTTTTAGGGTTTCTTATTTGTCCCAAGTATAAAAGGCAAACCCTAGCCATGTTTTAGTGTTGCTCATATTTGCGGTTTGTGTAAATCTCTTGTGAGATCTAGAGGAGCTTTCCTTTACACGAACTTAGAGTTTTCAAGGAGAAGATATTTTTTACACCTTGATGATCAATTCAGTTGCTGCCATTGAAGCTTAAAGAATACACAAGGGAGTGTGCTTGTAGCTGGTGGGAATCCAAAGAAAGAAGGAATCCGTGGATTCGAAACTTGCACGTGGTCGTGTCAGTAAGTTCTACTGGTTGGTAGCAATAAGAAGTCGAGCGTGGGGGCTTGTAAGTCTTATTGTATGAATTTCGATTCTTTCAAGATAGTGGATTCAAGTTTACCTTGAGGATAGCTAGGTCAAATCCTCCCTAGGTTTTTACCGGTTTGGTTTCCTGGGTGATCATATCTTGTGTTATTTACTTTCCGCTACTTTGCATGATTTGATCTTTATTATTGTGATAACCTAGACTTGTTTAATTGGACTAAGTAACAACTTGGCTAATTAACTAGGCTTAATCAATTGTTTAAGGGGTCTAAAAACTGTCATCTTCATTAAAGTTTAAGGCTATAAAAAGAAAGGGATCAAAGAAGGGCCATAGAAACTATTACCAGTGACCTCACTAATTTGGTTTTGAATGCCTGTAATCGACATGATGGATATGAATTCAGCAGCTTTGTTGGAATTTGATAAACCCTCGTATAGTATTACTGCAGCGATTTAGTTGGATTTTTCATTAATATATTATGCGTGGCCATAGGGATGGCAATGGGACGGGGCCGAAGGATGGGGTCTTCGTCCCTACCCCGCATGGTTTTTTCTTACCCCATCCCCGCCCCTTGGGGCCTCGTGAAGCCCGCCCCAGCCCGTAAAAATCCACTTTTTGTTAATTTTCCCTACAACTAGTACAATTTGTTTTAATAAAACCTATTTCATTAATAAAAATATACTTGAAATTACAAATAAATTTATCCCATCAAATCAAATCAACTTTTAGAAAAATTGAATAATATATCCAAGTGTATAATAAGACAATCACCAAAAAAAAAAAAAAAAACTCATAGTATAACACATAACAAAATAAAGGTAAAGAACTACATTAGATAGAATAAATAAGTTAATATTGATATGTTTGTTTAAATAGTAGGGTTTTAGGGTATAAGAAATTTACAATTATAACCCTTAGCAATGCAGGGTGGGGTGGAGATGGGGCGGGGCTGGGTGGGTTTAAAAGGTCTAAACCCATCCTCGCCCCATCCCGTGGTGCGGGGCTAAAATCTTGCCCCATCCCCACCCCACCACCTTTGCGGGGTGGAGAAAACCAACGCGGTGCAAAGCAAGGAGGGGTGGGTTAAGCGGGGTGGGGCAAAATTGCCATCCCTATACATGGGATACATGTTCCTCAAAGTTTTGTGCAAGACTTAATTATGTGTTTCCTTACCTTGAGGAGTTTATTTCAGTATTGCCTTGACCTGAGGTATTTGCCAGGTATCAAATTTTTGTTTGCTAACGCTTTTTTTTTTATGCGTTAAAATAGAAGATTTAAAAGTTAGTATATGACAAGAAGATGTAAAAGTTAGGTTTTAATTTTTACAAAACATTGCTTTTAGATCTTCTTTTCCCTTGATTTCTTAGTTTTTTTATGTTTTGAGAGGAGAGAGACATAAAAGGGTAACAAAAATACAAATTTATCCCTGTTTTTAATAGAGGTGGATAACGGGAGACAAACAGAGCTAACCTTAGGTAAGTAAAGTATCAATTTTTAAACCACAAGTAGGCAAAGTGGTTTTTGAGCAAACCATAGGTGGGCAAAGTGTAATTTTTCCTAATAATAAACATATAAAAACAACCATAAATTAAGCAATAATATCAAAATAACTAATAATTTTATAAGCTAAATGGGTCAAATAGGTTCACTTGATGAACACAACACGACCCATTTATTAAACTGGTTAGCCATGTCAACTTGAATATAATCCAAACTCGTTTAGCCTTAAACCATGACCTATTAAAAAATGAGTTAGTCATGTCAGATTCGTAGGTCATATCACGTTCTTAAGTCATGTCAAATTTTGCCACCCCTAAACATCTTAAGATCATGCTTCCTATGTATGTTTTTGGCAATTAGGTCAACTTAATCATACAAGCAATTGAGGCAATAGCTTAAGACCGCCAAATAAAAGAAGGCCCTCAATACAAATTAATTATGGCTCATTCATCTAGGAAAAACTTTAAGTTGCCACGGGTCCTTTTCCTAGACTTTCAAAAATTTTAATATATTTCTCCTAAGTCCAAGTTGTACATTTATGGTTAGGAAGCATTCTAGTTTTTTCTATGTTAGAGCAACCGCATTAGTCAATGCAAAATTGTGCAAAATACAAAAACTAGCTAATTTTACACATTTGAATTAAAAAAACACCCACATCAATGCTTACAAAATTGTGCATATATACAAAAATGCTACAATAACCATGCATAGATGCACGGTTACCATAGCTTTGCATACTAATATTTTATTAATTTCACATTCTAATAGACCCAGCATTGCAAAATCAACACAGACCCAACATCCACACAAACCCAGCACTACAAAATCAACCAAAAATCAACCACAAAATCAACTAAAAATCAAACACACCCACACACGAACACACCAACAGAGACAGAGACAGGATTTTGTGAGCTTGTGGCTATGGGTTGTGTTAGGACATATGTGTTTCACTTGTTAAGAACATATGTCATGATTTTATGTAATTGGCTTATCCTTTGACAAAATGCACTTTACTTGTATTTGGGTAGATTTAGGATGTTTTAAATACTTCAAGAAATTTTGTTTCAAGATCAAGTATTGAAACTTTCAAGTTTGTTCAAGAAAACAAGTTCAGAGTGCAAAATCATTAAATCTCGATAGCTGGTCGACAGCTGCATCTATCAAGCTTAACGAAGCTATTCTTCATTCGGTGTGCTTGACACCTGCTCGATAGCTGCTTGACACCTGCGAAGATAGCTGCTTGACACTTGCTATTTGTCGAGGTTTAAGATTTTCAGAATTTCAATCTAATTTTCATGGGATCTATGAATGTGTTTTTGGGCTTTCTTTTCTCCTAACCCTAGACATATAAAAGGATCAGTTTAAGGGCCATCAAAGTGTTCACAAGTTGAACAAGCTTTGAGCAAACTCTGTTCAAGCAAATTGTGACCGAAGATGAAGTTTTTGCCCTAGTTCATCTCTTTCTCTTGAAGAAGTTGCTGTGTATATGCACCGTAGGGTTTTGTGACCAAGTATCTTCATGATCTTCATCGTTTGGATGAATTGAAGAATTTTGCAACCAATAACCTTCTTAGTTGTTGATTGAAGTCGCATACTGGGATCCGCTCAATTGGTTAGTCACGTACTGGGAGTCGTGCATCTGAAAGGGGAACTGTCACTACTAAACAAGTCCAATTAGGTATTGGGGTAAGGGTTCAACTGTAGGTTGGTAAGGTACTTGGATACCTTTTCTTGTAACCGCTTGTTGTGATAATAGTGGAGTTTCGGGAGTGGTGACCTGAAAATCACCCGATGGGGTTTTTACCGTTAGGTTTTCCCCATTCGTAAACAAATCACCGTGTCTTTTATTTTCTGCTGCGTATTGAGTTTATTGGTGATTTGTTTGTGCTACCACGCATTTGCATGATAAATTGATTAATTAAGAACTTAGCTAATTAATTAATTAATTAATTTCTATCACAAGGGGTCATTCAATTTGTGGCCTATCAGGTTGGTGCTTGGAGGGGATCGGAATGTTTGGATCAACTGGAACAAATCTTCATGGATCAATGCTTGTGGTGAATCGGTGCTTGTGGATCAGCGAGTTTCAACCATAGTGGATCAATGCTTGGATCATTGCTTGTGATAGTGATTGAGAGAGAGTTTCAGATGGGGAATAGAGAGAGAGAGTTTCAAACCGTGAAGAGAGAGAGTTGAGATAAATAATTTAAAAAGTGAGGAAAATGATTATTTAAATAATATAGTAGAATAGACAAACTGATGTGGTAAAAATGAGTGTTTAAAATAGGAAAAAATGGGGTTTTTTTTTTTTTTTTGGGCAAAACAAATAGAAATTTTGTGTTTACTGATACTGTTGCTCTTATGAGTTATCAAGTCAATCCTTAGGAGTTATTAGAACTCATGTGAATTGTTTCTTACAATTAAGAAATTTTTGAAAATTTCTTTTTATATATCTTCTGTTTTAATTCAAGCTTTAATACTGAGTGGGCGGTCACTTATTTTTATTTTAGTGCTTCTATTTATTCAACCCACACCTAGCGATTTTTTTTTTCCCATCCATTTTTAGAAAGTCATTTAATTTGTTTTGTGTACAAGGGTTATCTTAATTTAATAAAATTATAAAATAGCATAATATATTTTGTATTAAAATTAATTTGTTAAGTTATGTGATAAATAATTTTTTATTTGTGAAGATTTAAAGTGTAAAGTGATCATATTATTTTGTAAAGTTGCAATTGCGCTTTTGATAAATCAATTTCTATTGTTCTATACTTCAATTTTTGTTTTATTCTAGATAATTTATCATTTTTAATTATATATTATGTTTAATTTATTTTAAAGGTTTTACTAATATATGCTCTAGTAAAACTATTTTAGAAAAAATTTTATGGGAAAATAAAAAATGACTGACTTTCTTGATAGCTTTTTCAATTTTTCATAATTTTTTTTTTAAATGGATGATTAATATATGCTCCAAGGTTACACATTAACCGGACCCTTATTTTAATTATAAAAGTTTACTAAAAGATAGATTCTAAATATATAAAATTAAAAGTTAAATAAATATTGGAGGATGTAATACCTATAGAAGTGTGGCAATTCCTATTAATAGTGACAATGATGTGACATTATTTTAATAGATATGATCATTTTGGTAGGATGGAGTACCTATAGAAGTGTATTTGTGTTATTGATTCTGGGAGGCCATGATAGTACTATCATGGTAGAGTTAACCTAAAATTCAGTGGAAGAACAATCTTAATCTTGTCTGGGAGTAGGCAAGTTTTTGTATCTCACATAGTTGGACAGTTGTAAGTTCAAACATTATATCACTACTTGTAAATTCTCGTTTAGAAAAAATAAAATCAAGAAACATACATGTATCTTTGCTTATGATTAAACTTAAGGTCGTCATACTGTTCTACATGTCAATGTCCATTTACAAACCCTTTTATAGAATTAGCTATGGGCATGAAATAATTAATTTCATTTAATGAAATAATTATCTATTGATCTAGTCCTAATCTGATAGGCCAAAAACATATTGACTCCTTGTGATGAATTAATTGATAAATTAACCAAATTTATTAATTAATCAAATTAACATGCAATGTATGTGATAGTGCAAACAAATCACCAATTAAACTAAGCATGCAATGGAAATTAAATTGACACGGTGATTTTTTTACGAATGGGGAAAACCCATGTTAGGACATATGTGTTTCACTTGTTAGGAACATATGTCACTATTTTATGTAATTGGCTTATCCTTTGACAAAACGCACTTTACTTGTATTTGGGTAGATTTAGGATGTGTTTAAATACTTAAAGAAATCATGTTTCAAGATCAAGTGTTGAAGCCTTCAAGTCTATCCAGGAAAACAAGCTGATAGTGCAAATTCATTAAAGCTCGACAGCTAGCTTGACAGCTGCATCTATCGAGCTTAAGAAAGCTGTTCAAAGCCCCGTGTGCTCGACACCTGCTCGAAACCTTCTATCTGTCAAGGTTTAAGAATTTTAGAATTCTGATATGATTTTCTTGGGATCTGTGAATATGTCTTTGGGCTTTCTTTTCTTCTAACCCTAGACATATAAAACGATTGTTTTAAGGGCCGTTAAACAGTTCACAAGTTGCACAAGCATTGAGCAAACTCTGTTCAAGCAAATTGTGATTAAAGACGAAATTTTTGCCCTAGTTCATCTCTTTCTCTTGAAGAAGTTGCTATGTATGTGCACCGTAGGATTTTATGACCAAGCATCTTCTTGAACTTCATCATGTAGATAAACTGAAGAATTTTGCAACCAACAATCTTCTTAATTGGTGATTGAAGTCGCATACTGGGATCCGCGTAATTGGTTAGTCACATACTTGGGAGTCATGCATCGGAAAGGGGAACTGTCACCATAGAACAAGTCCAATTGCGTATTGGGGTAAGGGTTCAACTGTAAGTTGGTAAGGTACTTGGGATTCCTTTACTTGTAACCGCTTGTTGTGATAATAGTGGAGTTTTAGGAGTGGTGACCTGAAAATCACCCGGTGGGGTTTTTGCCTTTATGTTTTCCCCATTCGTAAACAAATCACCATGTTATTTATTTTCCGCTGCATAATTAGTTTATTGGTGATTTGTTTGTGTTACCACGGGTTTGCATGATAAATTGATTAATTAATAGCTTGGCTAATTAATTAATTAATTTCTATCACAAGGGGTCATTCAGTTTGTGGCCTATCAAGTGGTATCAGAGCAGACACACTCTGATTAGGGTTTAATCTTTACTATGTTGATCCATTGACCCTTGTCTGTCATGGATAAAGGACAATTATTAATCATACCTCCTTTATTTGATAGCACTAACTATGCATACTGGAAAGTACACATGAGAGCTTTCTTACAGTCTTTAGATGAGAAAATGTGGCAAGCAATGGAGATAGGCTGGACTAGGACTACAAAAGCGCCAGCCGACTGGGATGATACCAAGATTAAGGCGACAAACTTCAACAGCAGAGCATTGAATGCGTTGTTCAGTGCAGTCACCAATGAGGAGTTCAAGAAGATATCCTTAACTGAAACTGCCAAGGAGGCTTAGACCATCCTCCAGACAACCTATGAGGGTACAAAGGCGGTAAAAAATTCAAAGCTTCAAAGGCTCACTACAAGTTTTGAAGAGATAAAAATGGAGGAGGATGAGTTATTTGATGAGTTCTATGCCAAGCTAAAGGACATTGTGAACTCAGCCTTCAATCTTGGGGAAACCATCCCTAAACGCAAGATTGTAAGGAAGGTCCTCAGATCTCTACCCAAGAGATTTCATGCCAAGATCACAGTAATAGAGGAATCAAAGGATATTGATAAGATTCCTTTGACTGAGCTGGTTGGAAACTTGCAGACCTACGAGCTTGGATTGACAAGGATTGGCAAGACGGGTAAAGGCAAGAGCATGGCACTGAAGGCCAAGAGCAGTGAAACATATGAGTCTTCTGATGATGAAGATTCCAAGATGAATTCCTACATCACTAGGCAATTCAAGAAGTTTATGAAGAACGCAAATGGAAAGAGTTTTGACAATGACCGCAGGCAATCTAGTTCTTCTTAGTTTAAAAGCCATGATAAAGGGAAGAAGGATGCTAAGGAAGGTGGTTAGTACACTGTTCCCGCAGGACCTAAGTGCTTTGAGTGTCAAGGCTTCAGTCACATGAAGCATGAGTGTCCTACATATCTCAAGAGCATTAGGAAAAGTAAGGCACTTGCTGTTACCTTGAGTGACATCGAGCCTGAGGATGATTCTGACAATGAGGATGACGGAATCTTAAATGCCTTCACAAGCACTGTTAATCCTACTGATGGGATTGTTGAAGATGTGGTTGAAGAAGAGGAATTGGTGGAATCTAAGTTTGAAAAGATGGATGATCAAGATGACATTCATACAGCTTATGAAAAACTGTACAAGCTTTCTGAGAAGCATGAGAAACTGTATAGGCTAACCACCAAGAAGCTCAGTGATGTGGAACTTGACCGCGAAGAGCTTTTCACAAAGTTTGATGAGGCTAATCAGACTATTGGAGCACTGAAATTTGAGAACAATTTCTTGGCTGAGAAGACCAAGAAGCTTGAAGCAGAGCTGTTTCAAGTAAGAGCTCAATTGGAAAGGACTTCAAGTGCAAAGCTTGATGAGATGCTCAGCATTCAGAAATCTACTTCAGACCGAACAAGCTTAGGGTATGGTATCTCTTCCTCTAATATTGCTTCTTCTAGTACTACTGTTTTTGTTCCTCTTGCTAATAATGTTAAAATTGAGAACAATGAGATTAATACTGAATTAGCTAGTGAGAACATAGACAAGGGAAAATCTATCTTAGGAGCACCCCCTAAGCTTGAGAAGAAAGATGTTAAAAACTTTAGGACTAAGAAGGCTAACTCTCAAAAGTTTAAACAAAAGAAGCAGCATCTCTGTCATCATTATGGAGTTGCTAGTCATACTTGACCAAATTACTACAAGTGGCTTGCCACTCAATGGAGCAACGACATGATAGCATCTAGGAACTAGAATTAGCTTCAATCCTCTCTTGTTCCCCTTGGAGATCTTTTCAAAGCTCTCATGTTCCTTTCGAACTTAAACAGTTTTAATTCTTCCCCCTTATCGTCGATTCAAGGGTATAATCAAAGGAAAGGTTCTTCCAGGGTGTGGAAGGAAAATGGCTCCAAGTGATTCAATCACTTTTCTCTTTTACTCTTTCTTTTCTTGTTTTTGGTGTGTGCATTACTTATGTATTTTGCTTTCAAGTTTTGAGTCAGTCTAGTTTTTATGCTTTGGTTGTTTAACATGTTTTTGTTTGGTTATTTTTTAGTTTTGCTCTGTTTTGTTTTTCATATAAAAATAAAAATAAAATTGAAAAATCAGAAAAATACAAAAACAGTGTGTGTTTTGTGTACATTGGTACTTGTGTACCTTGGATGGCCATTGAAACAAAGTCTTCTAAACATTGTATCATTTGTAACTTAGATGAGCATCTCTATGCACAACTAAATAAGTGAGCTTTGTGGCTCTTGTTAGTGATGAGTAAGATTAAGTTATCTCTTGTACTTAAAACTCGTATCACTCTTTTTGATGGGAAAGACTAAAAAAATCCAAAGAGAAAGGCATTAATAACCATCTCACCGCTGTTACCCCCTAATCATAATATGACACCTGTATGCTTCGGCATAGCAAAAGTGTAATGTCAATGACATTTGTGTGCTTAGGCATAGCAAAATTGGAATGTCAAATATCATTGGGTATTTCTTTTCTCTTTAATATGCCCATGCATGATATGCTTAAAAGAAAAATATGCAAAAGAAAAATCAAAAGCAAAAAGATTAAAAATGCTTTAAAAATGATTGCAAGTGTGTATTCTAGGAGATGTGGGAGTTATAGGATGTACCTCAAAGGTGAGAGTCCCCATCAAGCAGTTATGATTGTGTATGAGTTAAAGTAATTTTCTCATATCTCAAATCGTCATAACATGCATACACTTATGCAATCTTGTGATGTTTTTCACACATAACACGCAATATTCTTTACTATTCTTGATACATGTGCAGGCCATCATAAGGTTTTACATGTGTCAATGTATGCTCACTAAACTGTTTTGACTTATTTTTGAAATATTAAATTGGTTAGACTTATTTAGCGTGTGTGTGTGTGTTTTTGAAGATCCACGTCCTTAAAATTCTTATTGAGAGATGATTTTGAGAGCTTAATATGCTGATTGGATCATTGGTTGTGTTGCATGTTGGATTGCATTCATGTCAATGTTTTTCACATCTCGAAAAACTATTTTTAAAAGCTAGCTCGACACCTCCTCGATACCTTGTTGTCTGTCGAGCTTTTTTAGCTTTTTCTTATCGCAATCCCGATAGCATCTCGATTCTTGGTGGATCAATCGAGAATGTTTCTGCATCCTCGACAACATCTTGACACCTGATGGATCGATCGAGAATGTTTTTGCCTCCTTGATAGCTTCTCGACACCTGATGGATCGATCGAGCTTCTGTTCTTGTATCTGATGATGTGTTCCTCGACACCTTCTCGATACCTGTATCTGTCGAAAACCATTTTTCTCGATACCTTCCTTGATAGATGTCTTAACACCTCTCAACACCTTCATCTGTTGAGATTTACTGACGCATTATTTATTCTCCTTGTGCGATCCGAACTTCATTTGTTCGACCTCTCTCTTGATACTTCTCTATTTTCTCTCCCAAACTATCTCATCTCACTCCAATCTTTGTTCCTCAAGGTTTCTTCAAGCTTTTTCAAGATTTCTTCACTTGGTAAGCTTCTAATCCTTTCATATTCATGCATTTCATGTTTTGAAACCTAAGTTTTGGAGTTTTTAAAAAATTTTGGGGTTTTCCAAAATTGATGAGTTATTATTGAAATTTTGGGATGTGTTTTCACTTAAATGAGTTTAAAACCTCATACATTGCATCACATTAGCATTATAATAGTATTGTCATGCATTTAGATGTGTGCTGATAGGTTTGGATTGGCGTGAACCCATGATGAAATTTCTTTTGCATGTCACATGTTCATGCATTTCCCATGCATATGTACTCTCTTTTCAATATACTTGTTATATTTTTAAATTGCTTGGGACTTTTCTCATTGTCTTTCTTTCTCTCCTTCTCTTTCTATTTATGTTAATCATGTCTATGGCACCTAAGCGTAAATCTACTCCAGCTCAGAACCCTCTTCATTTTGGAGCTTCTTCATCCTCTGATCCTACTCTGTCTCATATTCGGTTCCGTGGTGATGATGCCTTCAAGGCATTCTCGAAGAACTTTTCTAGATAAGGCATTCATTCTGAACGCCAAGTCATTTTGTCGGACTTTATCGACACTGACCTTCCCACTGTCATTCACAGTTGGGGATGGGAGTCACTGTGTGACGTCCCGATCACCTGTCCTCTAGTACTTATCCAGGAGTTTTACTCCAACATGCATGAGATTAATCGTTCAATACCTCTTTTCTTCACTCCCGTTCGAGGTATGCACATTCCTATCACACCGCAACTTGTTGCGGATGTGCTTCGGGTCCCTAGGATAGAGTTTCCTGACTATCCTAGTTGTGAGTGTCTAAGGACTGTGTCCAGGGATGAGCTCATGTCTGCTTTCTATAAGCGCCCTCTGTTTGGGGTGAGCGTCAGTTTACACCATATAGACCTTTTGCTAAAGGTCCTAGATTCATGAACATGATGATGACTTTTGTTTTACATCCACTCTCTCACTACAAATCCATTACAGAGCCTCATGCTCGATTTTCGCTATCTCTTCTTGAGCATCTTACTATAGATTTCCCTTCTCATTTCATTCTTTCTATTATAGATGTTCATCTAGATTCGGCGTCCCGTGATAAGCTCATCTTTCCTTCTGCTATCACGAGGATCTTACGCCACTTTTCTATTCCTTTTCCCTCTTCCGATCATTTCATCGTCATGTGTGCCATAGATTACGCTACCGTCAAACATAGCGAGGCCTAGTTTCGGTTAAGGCAGTCAAATTCAGTAGCTCCTCTCTCCCGTTCAGCTCCATCCCGTTCTACTCCATCCACATCTACTCCTTCCTCTTCTTCGGGCGATGTGACATTAGGAGACATCATGGCATAGCTGTAGCGCATGGATGCTCACCTAGATACACTCTCTACGAAGTTGTATCAGGTGAACGTTCGTGTTGGTCGTATTGCACGACGATAGGCATCCATGGGTGGTTTTGCTTCTAAGGCTTCTCCTCCACCACCTCCTCCCATGGCTTCTGATTCTGAGGATGAGGATGATGATGATGGTGATGACGATGATGCTTCTAATGATCCTAATGGAGATGCTAGCTTTACCGATGAGATGTCTACTTGACACTCTTACCCTTTATCACTCGTGACAAAAAGGGGGAATAGTTTTGGATATGAAAGTAATCATTCTTAGGGGGAGAGTTAGTATAGGACCATTTTGTTAAGGGGAGTGTTAATATGTTTTGAGGGATGTAGTGAGGATAGTATGTATCTTTTCTTTTCTTTCTTTTTAGATATATTATTCTTGTACATGAGGTCTTGTGACCATTTATAGACATACATTGTACTTTACTCCTATTTATATTGTTGTATGTTTTTTCTTTCACTTACCCCTTCATGTGTTGTTTTTTTTCTCCCTTTATACATGCTTCTTATTACTTGTATGCAATCTATTATTTCTGTTTCACACAAAGATGCCTTGAAGAGTTTTGTTTAAAGTGTTTCAGAAATACAAGTTGTCAAAGTCTACTTGCCATAAACTCTCTTCTTGCAAAGTTTTTCAAGAGTTTGTGTTAGGATAGATTTTATTGTATTCAACAAGTGAATATGAGTTGAGTGATTTATGACTTCTCTCATATGTTCGTTTGTTTGTTGTGGTTTTGTCATAGATTGCTAAAGGGGGAGATTGTTAGGACATATGTGTTTCACTTGTTAGGAACATATGTCATTATTTTATATAATTGGCTTATCCTTTGACAAAACGCACTTTACTTGTATTTGGGTAGATTTAGGATGTGTTTAAATACTTCAAGAAACCATGTTTCAAGATCAAGTGTTGAAGCCTTTAAGTCTGTCCAAGAAAACAAGCTGATA
Source organism: Quercus lobata (assembly GCF_001633185.2). Lineage (NCBI taxonomy): Eukaryota > Viridiplantae > Streptophyta > Magnoliopsida > Fagales > Fagaceae > Quercus > Quercus lobata. The sequence goes on from NC_044905.1 coordinate 83,622,669, forward strand.
GTGCAAATTCATTAAAGCTCGACAACTAGCTCGATAGTTGCATCTATTGAGTTTAAGAAAGATGTTCAAAGCCCCGTGTGCTTGACACCTGCTCGACACCTTCTATCTGTCGAAGTTTAAGAATTTCAGAATTCTGATATGATTTTCTTGGGATCGTGAATATGTCTTTAGGCTTTCTTTTCTTCTAACCCTAGACATATAAAAGGATTGCTTTTAGGGCCATCAAACAGTTCACAAGTTGCACAAGCATTGAGCAAACTCTGTTCGAGCAAATTGTGACCGGAGACGAAGTTCTTGTCCTAGTTTATCTCTTTTTCTTGAAGAAGTTGCTGTGTATGTGCATCGTAGGGTTTTGTGATCAAGCATCTTCTTGATCTTAATCTTGTAGATGAACTGAAGAACTTTGCAACCAACAATCTTCTTAGTTTGTGATTGAAATCACGTAATAGGATCCATGCAATTGGTTAGTCACGTACTTGGGAGTCGTGCATCTGAAAGGGGAACTATCACTACAGAACAAGTCCAATTGGGTATTGGGGTAAAGGTTTAAGTGTAGATTAGTAAGGTACTTGGGATTCCTTTACTCGTAACCGCTTGTTGTGATAATAGTGTAGTTTTGGGAGTGTTGACCTGAAAATCACCCAGTGGAGTTTTTATGGTTAAGTTTTCCCCATTTGTAAACAAATCACTATGTTATTTATTTTCCGCTGCATAATTAGTTTATTGGTAATTTGTTTGTGCTACTACGCATTTGCATGATAAATTGATTAATTAATAACTTGGCTAATTAATTAATTAATTTCTATCATAAGGGGTCATTTAATTTGTGGTCTATCAACTCACTCAGCAAAAAATCCCACCGGTTAATTTTAAGGCCACCACTCCTGAGAATCCACTATTATCAAAACATGTAGTTACAAGTAAAGGATTCTCAGTACCTTATACCAACCTACAGTTGAAGCCTTACCCCAATACCCAATTGGACTTATTCTATAGTGACAATCTCTTCTTTTCAATGCACGACTCTCAGTACGTGACTAACCAATCACGCGGATTCTAGTACGTGACTTCAATCACCAACTAGAAAGGGTTGTTGGCTGCAAAGTTCTTCAGTTCATCACACGATGAAGATCAAGAAACTCCTTGGTCAAAAAACCCTACGATATACAAACATAGCAGCTTCTTCACAAGAAAGATGAACTAGGGCAAATTTTGTCTCTGGCCACAATTTGCTTAAACAAAACTTTGCTTAACATTTATGCAATTTGTGTCACCTTGGACGGCCCGTAAAATAATCCTTATATATGTCTAGGGTTGTGAGAAAATAAAGCTTAAACATATAATCCAGGATTGGATGAAAAACAAACTCGAAAATCCAAGTTTCATAAACCTCAATAGATACCCTATCTGTTAAGCTGCTGCCAAGCCACGGCTTTAAGTCTCAATAGATGCCAGCTGTTGAGTTTTAATGAACAACACTTTTCACACTTGATTCTTGGACAAACTTGTATGGCTTTAACACTTGAACTTGAAACTTTGTTTCTTGAAGCATTAAACACATCCTAGATCTACCCAAATACAAGTAAAGTGTGTTTTGTCAAAAGATTAGCCAATTACATAAAATAGTGACATATATTCGTAGAATGTGAAACACATATGTTCTAACAATCTCCCTTTAGGCAATCCATGACAAAACCACAACAAACAAATGAACGTATGAGAGAAGTTATAACTCACTCAAGTCATACTCATTTATTGAATACAATAAAATTTATCCTAACACAAACTCTTGAAAAACTTTGCAAGAAGAGAGTTTATGGCAAGTAGACTTTGACAACTTGTATTTCTGAAATACTTTAAACAAAACTCATCAAGGCATCTTAGTGTGAAACAAAAATAAAAGATTGCATACAAGATATAAGAAGTATGTGCATAAAGAGAGAAAAGAAATAACACATATAGGGGTAGGTGAAAAACATACATCGATATATAAAAAATATAAGTGCAATGTATGTCAAAATGGTCACAAGACCCATGTACAAGAACAATGTATATAAAAAGGAGAGAAAAGAAAAAGATATATAAAATCCTCACTACATCCCTCAATATCAACACTCCTCCTTACAAAAATCTCTTATAATAACTCTCCCCTTAACTATGACTACTCTCAGAACCAAAACTACCCCCTCTTTTTGTCATGAGTGACAAAGGATAAGATTGTCAAGTAGACATCTCGTTAGCACTGGAAGAGCTAGCATCTCTATCATCCTCATCATCAGAAGCAATAGCATCATCATCATCATCATCATCATCTTCATCCTCAGAAGCTTTTGGAGTAGGTGGAGAAGAAGCAACGAAACCACTCATGACCGCCTGACGTTGTGCAATACAACCAACACGGGTTTTCACCTAACACAACTCATCACTAAGAATGTCGAGGCTAGCATCCATGCGCTGAAGCTGTGCCATGATGTCCTCGAGAGTCACACCGCTCGTAGAAGAAAAGGGAGCGGATGTGGATGAAGTCAAAGGAAAGATAAGCTTAACACGGGTCGTCGAATCCCTATACATATCTATGATAGAAAGAATGAAATGAGAAGGAAAATCTATACTAAAATGCTCTAAAAGTGAAAGCAAAATCTGAGCATGGGACTCTATAATAGAGTTATAATGAGATAAGGGATGTATAATGAGATAAGGAGATAAGGGATGACCATGTTAAGAAAACGAGAGCCTTTAGCAAAGCCCAAACCATAAGTGAACTGATGCTCACCCCAATCAGAGGGGCGCTCACATAAAGAAGAAATAAGCTCGTCTTTAGACATGATCTTAAGACGATCACAACTAAGGTAGTTAGGATGCTCTACCCTAGGGACACGGAGCACATCGGATACAATATCCGATGTGACAACAATGCGCGTACCTCAAACGTGAGTAATAAAAAAAGGTATTGAAAAATTAAATCCATGCATGTTGGAGTAGAACTTCTGGATCAGCACGGATGGACAGGTGACCAGGATGTCATATAGGGACTCCCATTCCCTACTGTGGATGACAGTGGGAAGGTCAATGTTGAAGAAGTCCGACAAGATGACTTGGCATTCAGAATGAATGCCTCATCGAGAAAAGTTCTTAAAGAAGTCCGATCTGGCTTTCTCATCACGGAACCAGACATAAAAAGGTGTAGGATCAAAAGAAGTGGATGCCCGGGAACGATTTCGGGACAGAGTAGATTTGCATTTAGGTGCCATAGAACCAAACTAACGCAAATAGAATAGAGAGAGAGAGGGAGAAAGAGACAATTAGAAAAGTCCCAAGTAGCAAAAATATATCAAAATTTAGTGAATAGAAAGAACGTATGTATGGGAATGCATGTACATGTGACATGCAAAGGTAATTGCATCATGGGCTTAGCCCAATCCAATCCTACCAGTACACAATCAGATAACATATATAACACACATCTAAATGCATGAAAATATGGTTGTAATGCACATGAGATGCAATGCATAAAGTTTTAAGATCACATAAGCATAACCCAACCCAAAAATTTCACCAAAACTTCATTAATTTAGAAAAACCCCAAATTTTTCAAAAAAATATCCCAAAATCTTGGTCAGAATGCATGAACATGGATGATGAAAGATAAGAAAAGAGATCATACCTATGGAAATGCAAGCAAACGATCAAGGAAAGAGTAGGGAAGATGAAATGGTTAAGTTAAGAGTGTTTGGGAGTGAGAAAGATGAGAAACAGTCGAGAGAGATCGAAGAAATGAGATTAGAAATCACAATGCGCATATATATAGAAACCTCATAAATCTCAATCGACTGAGACGTATCAAGGAGCTATCGAGCGTTAAAACATGTCTTCTAGCTATCGAGCCAACTATGGAGGATCTATCGAGGATTAAACAACAGAATTCTTCACAAAGAAGCTCAATGGATTGAGGTAGTTGTTGAGGAGCTATCGAGGGGACTAAAAGTTTCTCGATCGATCCATCTAGCTATCGAGAGGTGTCGAGATTGCGATAAAAAGCAACTGAAGAACTCCATAGATAAGCTACATCGAGAGGTGTCGAGGAGCTGTCAAGATTGTTTAAAAATAGTTTTTCAAAGAAGAGAAAAACATAGATATGAATGCAATCGAACATGCAACTCAACGAAGGATCTAAACAACATTTTGAACTCTAAAAATCATCTCTCAATAATAAAAATGTTAAGCACATAGATCCCAGAACACACACACACATACACACACACACACAAAAATAAAGTCAAACCAATTTTATATTTCAAAAACAAGTTAAGATAGTTTTGAACAATTAATATCAATTCAAGCTTAATATCAAACAATTAATGTGCATAATATGAACATAAGCTTAACACAGAATTGATAAACAATCTAAATCAAATAAAATCATATCCACAGCAGAAATTAAATCGCAAAGATTAAGGGAAGAGAGATGCAAACACAAGGACAACACAACGATGTGTTATCGAAGAGGAAACTGAAACTCTCGGCGTAAAACCTCTCCGCCACCCTCCAAGCGATCAATAATCTACTAAAGAATGAAGTTAGGATACATGAACAATAGAAGACCCTCTAAGTCTAATCTACCTAGTGTATCTAAGACCTCCAAGCTTCTTGCTCCAACGAGATTACGCCGAACATTTTTCTTCTTTAGCTTACCGGATTCCGCTATAACCCATAGCTTCAACCAATATCAATTAGTCCCTTCCTAACTACTTCCCAAGCACCAAATAGCCTTCTCATAGATATGGGTATGGTGAGTGAAGGTTTTTGCTAATGTACCTCTCAAGGATGTAACAATGGAGAGGATGAGAGTTAAGAAATTTGAAGAGTCACTATGTAAAGATTGTGGATGAGTCAATCTTATTTTTCTCTAGGGTTTCTCTCTCAAAATTCTCTCTGGAAGCTCTCAATATTTTGTGGGTTTAAGGGGTATTTATATTGGAGTGAGAAAGGAATGTGAAGAATCAGTTTTTCCATAACAGAGTAGACTGGCGACTTGGTCTCGCGACTTAACTGAGTCGCGAATCCAAGCCGCGAGCTAACTGAATGGCCAATCTGGACTTTTTGTCCTGTAGTGCTACAGTTGGCATGACAATTCACCTTCTCTGCATGCTTTACTCATGTGCATCTTCTGGCGGCTTGCAAGCTGAGAGCCACCTGCAAGTCCCTGCTTCACTGCACATTCTTGAGAATTTCTTCACACTCTCTCACACATTACCCTTACATAATTTGTAAGATTGAATTTAATCAACCATGTGTTGGCTTTATTTCATGACAAATTTGCTTGTAATACAGCACTTAGAAACCCTGTATTTAGGTGAGAATCATGTAAGGGTAGTGTGTGAGAGAGTGTGAAGAAATGCTCAAGACTGTGTAGTGAAGCAGGGACTCGCGGTTGGATCTCGCGGGAGGCTCGCGGCTTGCAAGCCGCCAAAAGTTGCACATGCGTAGAGCATGCAAGGGAGCTGAACAGTCGTGCCAACTGGAGCACTACAGGACAAAAATCCAGACTGGCCATTCAGATAGCTCGCAGCTTGAACTCGCAACTCAGTCAAGTCGTGAGGTTAAATCGCCAGCCAACCTTGTTTTGGAAAAACTGACTCTTCACATTCCATTCTCACACTAGTATAAATACCCCTCATTCCCACAAAATAGGTGTGGCTATTCAGAAAGAAAAACCCTAAGAGAGGTTTCTTCAAAACACCCACTCAATTAGAGAGAGCTACTCATTCTTAGAGAGAAATTTTTGTAATCTCTTCTCATTCCCTCTTTTATTATCATACCTATTGAGAGGAGATTTCTATCCAAACACTACCCACACCTATTTAGAGTGTTGAGTGTTTTTGGAGCTTTAGGAGGCATTAGAAGATGCCAAGGATAGCGGATGCTATGGATTATAGCGGAATCCGGTAATTTAGAAAAGAAAAAGGTTCGGCGCAACCTCGTTGGAGCAAGAAGCTTGGAGGGCTTAGGTACATCGGGTAGATTAGGCTTGGAGGGTCTATTGCTATTCATGTATCCCAACTACATTTTCTAGTGGATTATTGACCGCTCGGAGGGCAGCGGAGAGGTTTTATGCCGAGAGCTTCGGTTTCCTCTTCGATAACACATCGTGTGTTGTCCTTGTGTTTGCATCTCTCTTTCCTTAATCTTTGCCTTTTATTTTCTGCTGTGGATGTGATTTTAATTGGCTTAGATTGTTTACCGATTCTGTTTATAGCTTGTGTTCATTTTCCGCACATTTAATGTTTGTCATAAAGCTTGAATTGGTTGTTTTGTAATTGGGGGTCTAAACGTTCAAGGGTGTTTTATACACTATTTGAACTTTCAATTGGTATCAGAGCGGGTACACTTGTTGTGGTTTAATTACCTAAGTGTGGTCCTTGACCCCTTGTGTTTATTTGCCATGGATTGTGCTTTGTATGCCTCTTTGTATGATTTGGTTGGTGGTGAATGTAACATGCCACGTGTTTGTGAAAATGCCTCTATGAGTGTTGATCCTCATAATTATGATGAAATGTTATTTGAATCTATGGGTATTGTTGACAAACTCTTGAAGAAAAACGCTAAGAAGTTTCAAAAGAATTTGAGCAAGTTATTTTGTGAAAATGATGATTTGATTGCTAAACTCAATGAATCCAACAAATTGGTTGAGAAATATAAAAAACTTGCTGAAATTTCTCTTCAAAAGCTGAAAGAGTTTGAATGTTTGAATATGGACTTGGATGCTAAACTTGTTTTGTCTAACAAACTTGTTGATGAGTTAAAATGTGAAAATGAATCTCTTAAGATGCATGCCAAGTGTTTGATTGCTGAACCTACTGCTAAAAAGGATGATAATATTTGTTGCAATCATGTTGTGGTACCCGATTTTGTGCCTAGTGTGTGTTCTACATTAAAGGACAAATCGGTGTACATTCCTCCACATAAAAGAAATCAAAAGGTGGAGAGAAAGACTGTTAAGTCAAAGCCTCCGTTTAGGTCTTAACCTAAGGCTTTGGATGGATCTAAGTTTGTTCCAACTTACCACCATTGTGGTGTGATTGGTCATATAAGACCTCAATGTCATAAGTTGAAGAGAGAACAAAACCATATTGCTAGATCCCTTCCCAAAAGGCCTAGTGGACCTAAACACATTGTGTGTCATCATTGTGGTGTCTTTGGTCATCTAAGACCTCAATACTCTAAGTTTCATGCTGTCAAAAGAATCAAAAGAAAAGAAAAACTTGAGCTTCATGGAAGTTGTGCTAAAAAGAGTAAACCGGTTTTGAGTGAAAATAGCATGTTGTTAAAGAAAATGTTTAATGCTCTTAACTCCTTCACTATGTGCATCTCCGGTTCTCATTCTTCCAACCCTCGTCTTGCTTCTCTTGAGACACTCATTCCAAACAATCGTTCCGTTTGGATAAGGAAAGGTTCATATGGTTGAGCTTGTACTCTTTTTGGTCCTTGATCTAATTCTTTTAATCTTTGTAGGACCCTTCATACATTAAATGTCATATCATTATGCATTTTGTGCATCTTGCATTTATTTGTATACATTGTTTTTTTCTTGATCTTACTTTTATGTTTATGTTTTGTGTGAGTAAAAAATCCAAAACCACATAAAAAGTGAAAAATTCAAAAAGTTTGATCGTATATGTTTGAGCACATATCACATGTGAGTTTGGCCTTGTACCTTTGTACAAATGGCTTTGTGCATTTACGAGCTTAACTTGTTATTTTTGCACTTATATCTTTGTGGGAAAAATCTTGACATCTTTGTGTGATTGTTGTAAATTGATTTTCAAGCTTATCATGAATGATTAGTCAATAGTCATGTTAGTTTTGATACATGCGTAGACTTGTGCTTATATCTCTTCCCACTTTTTTATTTTTATTGCTTAAAGAGCTCAATAAATGTAAATCTCAAAATGAAAAGAGATAATGAGCTGCAAAAGCTGTTGCATATACTAGTATTTGACTAAGAAAAAGGGAAAGCGACTTGTATTGAAAATATTTGATGCCCAAAAGCCAAAGGCTTGTTCATCAATTTGAAATATCAAAAATTTCAAGCATCAATCTCAAAAATGAGATGTATTGCTCAAAATGAGTTGTATTGATTTAAAATGAACAAATGATATAAATTGTAAGAAGCCAAATGAAAAACTTCAATCTTAGTAATCATTTTCTTGTGAGAGGTCATATATGTTCACTTCTATAATTGAGATAGACCACTTGACTTAGTACTAGTTGTGTATGACTTGATTGAATTGATCATTGAAGTTTCACTCTAGACTAAGGACTATTCCACATTTGATACACACACACAACACACATGCCTAATGTTCAATGAATGTCTTATTCATTTGTTAGATTATACTTGTCTAAATGTGATGTGTGTGTGCTTAATCATATATAGTTCAATCCAAAAAGATTTTTGATCATTTTATATGTTTTTGGAAGTGATTTTTATCACTCTTTGTGTTCATGTTTAGTGTTTACTTTATTTTTCATTGTTTAAACATGTTCTGTTTTAAAAAACAGGTGTCAGAGTTTTTCGCGGCTTAGCTGGCGACTCGCTAGTCGCGAAACCCCAGTCGCGAGTTCATCCAGAAGCTTTTGGCGACTCACTCGCGGCTTGCTCGCGACTCACTCGCAACTCGCGAAAATTTTCGCGACTGAACCTCGCGACTCGCCCAGTCGCAAAATGCCAAGAAATAGCTTTTTAAAGGGCTCTTTGTGGGAAACCTGTTTTAAACCTCTCCCATCCTCTCTTAAGCCCTTCTTTCACTATTTTTACATCAAAACCCAATCAATTTGAATGATTTTTCATTCCATTAATATTTCTAAGATAATTATAAACTTTTTTCATTAATTTTGATCCTTAGATTATGCTTTGAAGAGTTTTGTGCTCTTGGTTGAGATTTTTATCATAGGGGTTGGGAAAACTTAATTTTTGTCAAATTTCTTCATGGGTTTGGTTTCTTTTGCTGATTTCCATTGGATGTTGGCCCTTTGTGGCAGAAAGAACATGTATTAAGGGTGGATTTCATGATGTTCATGCATTATTTCACATTATTGTTCATAGTGTGCATGCTAGGTGTTTGATAATGCCTCTTAGACATTTTCTCACTTATTTGGACTCTGATGCGTACCAAACTTTGGGGTTTCGCCTGTTTCCTCATTAGGAACATGTTTCGTTCATTGGTTGTGTATTTAACATACCTTGCCCCACATGTGCATTTTTCATGCATTGGTCATGCATTGAACACAGCCACCTCTTGCACACACCTTTGCTACCCTTGTCATGCATTGGTCTAGACCTTACTTCTTCATCCTAACATGTCATGTCTACCTTATGCTCTGTAGCATTTTACATTGTCTTAGGTTTGAGCTTCATTTTCTCATTCATCTCGCACCCCTCATGCATCATTAGCATTGTTCGTACCTTCATCTCTTGCCCTCGTTTTTTTCTTGACCCTTTGTCTATTCCTGACGAAAAGGGAGAGAGTATACTCTAGAGAGTATACCGGAGTGTTTTGTCATATCTATATGACTCTTGTGCACATCCTTAGGGAGAGAAATTTTATTTCTCATGCACATTTGTAGGAGGAGAGATATTCCATAAGAGAGATGCATATACCAAGGGGGAGAAGATATTGAGATAATAAGAAAACTTTGTTCTGTTTGTTTTCTTATTGGCTTTATGGTGCTTTGAGTTATGCTTTATGGTTCTCATCGCATCATGTTTTTGTTTTGGACATGTTCAGATAATCATTTGCTTTGCTATGTGATCATTGTAGTAATTTCTATATGACTGTTTTGGTGTATGATCAAGTTACTCACATGTTTCACATCATGTTTACTTGATCGCAATTTACTTATTACATTATACTTGTCCTTTTATTACTTGCTTTACCTTGAGGGTCTAATGTGTTTTGTGCAAGTGTTTTGTGCAAGTGTTTCAGGTTACAAGTATATATGTTCTAAGTGCATTATAGCTTCTCATCACTATGAAGGGGGAGAAACTTTAAGCATTTTTAGTTTATATTATTTAAGTTTATATTTAGTGTTTTGTGGTTTGTACCCATGTTGCTTTTGTAAGCTTTTAGGGTTTATATCTTGTAGGCTTTATGGTTTGTACCATGCTTTATGCAGCCTCTATGCTTTTGTTAAATCAGTACCTCTATCTAAATGTCATGCATTTTTTGGTTAAGTACTGTCACTCTTGTGCCCTTGTAGGATTGTTCCTAGATGCATATACTTAGTGTATTATGCATTGGTTGAGTGTTGGGCATACAAGTAACTTGCATTGCTCTTGTTTGCTTGTATGTTCAAGTGTTTATTCAAAGTGTGAATGAGCATTATGGTCACTACCTTGTAGTGATTGCTTGTTTGATTAAGCCATGGTTTGTTTCTTAACTCCATCTTTGCTTGATCACATATTGCTTGTTTCATATGCATTTCATGCTTTTCTGCATACAATGATAATGGTGTATTGTTGTGTTTCAGGAGATTCATGTTCATATGATTCAAGAGCTTCTCAGCTTCTAGATTTAGGTGTGAGTGAGTTTTGCCATTGTTCCCAAACTCACGTTTAAGTCTAGAGTCTGTTTCATGGTGTTTTGTCATGGAATAACGAAAGGAGGAGATTGTAAGGTTGAATTTAATCAATCATGTGTTGGCTTTATTCCATGACAAATTTTCTTGTAATACAGAACTTAGAAACCCTGTATTTAGGTGGGAATCATGTAAGGGTAGTGTGTGAGAGAGTGTGAAGAAATGCTCAAGACTGTGCAGTGAAGCAGGGACTCGCGGCTGGATCTCGCGGGAGGTTCACAGCTTGCAAGCTGCTAAAAGTTGCACACGCACAGAGCATGCAGGGGAGCTAAACAGTCATGCCAACTGGAGCACTACAGGACAAAAATCCAGACTGGTCATTCAGATAGCTTGCGGCTTGAACTCGCGACTCAGTCAAGTCGCGAGGTCAAATCGCCAACCAACTTTGTTTTGGAAAAACTGACTCTTCGCATTTCATTCTCATACCAGTAGAAATACCCCTCATTCCCACAAAATAGGTGTGGCTATTCAGAAAGAAAAACCCTAAGAGAGGTTTCTTCAAAACACCTACCCAATTAGAGAGAGCTACTCATTCTTAGAGAGAAATCTTTGTAGTCTCTTTTCATTCCCTCTCTCATTGTCATACCTATTAAGAGGAGATTTTGATCCAAACACTACCCACACCCATTTAGAGTGTTGAGCATTTTTAGAGCTTTGGGAAGCATTGGAAGATGCCAAGGATGGCGGATGCTATGGATTATAGCGGAATCCGGAAAGCTAGAAAAGAAAAAGGTTCAGTGCAACCTCGTTGGAACAAGAAGTTTGGAGGGCGTAAGTACATCGGGTAGATTGGGCTTGAAGGGTCTATTACTATTCATGTATCCCAACTACATTTTCTAGTGGATTATTGACTACTTGAAGGGCGGCGGATAGGTTTTATGTCGAGGGCTTCGATTTCCTCTTCGATAACACATCGTGTGTTGTCCTTGTGTTTGCATCTCTCTTCCCTTAATCTTTGCCTTTTATTTTCTGCTGTGGATGTGATTTTAATTGGCTTAGATTGTTTATCAATTCTGTTTATAGCTTGTGTTCATTTTCCGTACACTTAATGTTTGTCATAAAGCTTGAATTTGTTGTTTTGTAATTGGGGGTCTAAACGTTCAATGGTGTTTTATATACTATTTGAACTTTCATAATTCTCACCTAAACACAGGGTTACTAATTGCTAAATTACAAGCAAATTTGGCACAAAGTAAAACCAACAAGATGGTTGATTAAATTCAACCTTACAATCTCCCTCTTTGGCTATTCCATGACAAAATCCTAAAACAAACTCTAGACTTAACATGTGAGTTAGGAACAGTTGAACAAAACTCACTCACACCTAACTCTAGAATCTGTGAAGCTCTTGAATCATAAGAACAAGTATCTTCTGAAACACAACAACACAATTTGATCATTGTATGCAAAAAACTTGTAATGTATATAAAGCAAACACAATACGATCAAGCAAAATGAAATAAAGCAATAAACCATGGCTTGACCATACAAGCAATCACTATAGAATAGTGACCACAATGCTCATTCACATATGGAATGATCATCTGGACATGCAAGCTAATAAGCTCAATGCAAAGTATCATTTGCATGTCCAACATTTAACCAATGCACAAAACATATATGCATCTAGGAACAAGATCCTACTAGGGCAAAAGGGTGATGTACTTAAAGAAAATGCAAAGCATTAATCAATAAGTACTACGCTACAAAGCAACAGTACAAAACAAATATAACATAGTAAATATAACACAAAGCTCTTTCTCTCTTTCTCATATCACTCCCCCTATCATGAATCAGAGGAGCTGTGATGAACTTGGAACATATATACCTGTAACCTGAAACACTTACAGAAAATACATTAGACCTTCAAGGTAAAGCAAGTAATAAAAGGACAAGTATAATGAAACAAGTAAATTGTGATCAAGTAAACATGATGTGAAACATGTGAGCAACTTAATTATACACCAAAACAGTCATATAGAAATGACTACAATGATCACATAGCAAAGCAAATGATCATCCGAACATGCATTCAATAAAGCATAATAGCATAAGGATGTATACATGTCCAACAAACAAGCATGATGCGATGAGAGCAGCAAAGCATAGATGATACTAAATATAACTCAAAACACCATAAAGCAAAGAGAAAACAAGCATAAAGTAAAACAAGGTTTTCTCAAAAAAGAATGTCTTCTCCCCTTTGGTATATGCATCTCCCCTATGACTTTCTCCCCTTACGAATGTGCACGAGGTAGAATTACCCTCCCTAAGAGTGTGCACATAAGTCACATAGAAATGACGATACAAACCTGTATACTCTTTGGTATACTCTCCCCCTTTTTGTCATGAATAGACAAAACAATCAAGAGGAAGGAGGGAAATAAAAGAAGATATGAGCAAGGATATGATGCATGAGGGGTGCAAGATGAATAAGAAAATGAAGCTCAAACGAAAAACAAAGATATCTTAAAACATGCTACAAAGCATAAAGTAAACATGACATGCTAAGATGAAGAAACAAAGTATAGTCCAATGCATGATAAGGGTAGCAAAGGTGTGTGCAAAAGGTGACAATATGCAATGCATGACCAATGCATGGAAAATGCACATGTGGGGCAAGGTGTGTTAAATACACAACCAATGAACCAAATATGTTCCTAATGAGGAAACAAGAAAAACCCCAAAGTTTGGTACTCATCTAAGTCCAAACAGGTGAGAAAATGCCTAAGTGGCATTTTATCAAACACCTAGTGTGCACACTATAAACAATAATGTAAAATAATGCATGAACATCATGAAAGCCACCCTTAATACATGTTATTTTTGCCATAAAGGGCCAACAACCAAAGAAAATCATCAAAAGAAACCAATCCCATACAAAAATTTGATAGAAAAATAAGTTTTCCCAACTCCTATGATGAAAATCCTAACCAAGAGCATAAAACTCTCCAAAACATAATCTAAGGATCCAAATCAATGAAAAGAGTTTAAAATTACCTTAGAGATGTTAATGGAATGAAAAACCATTCAAATTGTTTGAGTTTTGATGTAAAAATATTGAAAGAGGGGTTTTGGAGAGGATGAAAGAGGTTTAAAACAAGTTTCCCACGAAAAGCTCTTTAAAAAGCTGTTTCGAGCGTTTTGCGACTGAGTGAGTTGCGAAAATTTTCGCGAGTCGCGAGTGAGTCATAAGATGAGTTGTGAAAGCTTCTAGATGAACTCACAACTGGGGTTTTGTGACTAGCGAGCCGCGAGGTGAGTAGCGAAAAATTTTGCGACTGGCGAGTCGGTCGCGTGGTGAGTCACAAAAAACTTAGACACCTGTTTTTCAACACAAAACATGTTTAAACAATGAAAAATGAAGTAAGCACAAAACATGAGCACAAAGAGCGATAAAAATCACTTCCAAATACATATAAAATTATCAAAAATCTTTTTGGATTGATCCATATATAGATGAGCACACACACATCACATTTAAACAAGTACAATCGAACAAATGAATAAGGCATTCATTGAACATTAGGCATGTGTGTTGTGTGTGTATCAAATGTGGAATAGTCTTTAGTTTAGAGTGAAGTTTCAATAATCAATTCAATCAAGTCATACACAACTAGTACTAAGTCAAGTGGTCTATCTCAATTATAGAAATGAACATATATGATCCCCCAGAAGAAAATGATTACATATCTTTGAAATTTTTCATTTGGCTTCTTTACAATTCATATCATTTAATCTTTTTGAATCAATACATCTCATTTTAGAGATCGATGCCTGAAATTTTTGATATTTCAATTTGATGAACAAGTCTCTGGCTTTTTGGGGCATCATACATTTTCATAAAAGTTGTTGTCTTTTTCCTAGTCGAATACTAGTATGTGCGACGACTTTTACAGCTCATTATCTCTTTTCATTTTGAGATTTACATTGGTTGAGTTTTTTAAGCAAAAACAAAAAAGGGTGGGAAGAGATATAGGCACAAGTCTACGCATGTATCAAAACCAACATTACTATGGACTAATCATTCGTGACAAGCTTGAAGATCGATTTACAACAATCACACAAAGATGTCAAGATTTTTCCCACAAAGATATATGTGCATACAGAATAAGCTAAGTTTGTAAATGCACTACACCGTAAGTACGAAGGTACTAGGCCAAACTCATATGTGATATGTGCTCAAACATATACGATCAAACTTTTTGAATTTTTCACTTTTTATGTGGTTTTGGATTTTTACACACAAAACAAAGACATAAAAGTAAGATCAAAAACAAAAAACAAAACAATGCATACAAAGAGATGCATGATGCACAAATGCATGACAATGAAGCATCGAATGCATGAAAGGTCCTACAAAGATCGAAAGAATTAGATCAAGGACCAAAAGAGCAAAAGCTCAACCATAGGGACCTTTCTTTATCCAAACGGAATGATTGTTTGGAATGAGTGTCTCATGAGAAGTGAGATGAGCGTTGGAAAAATGAGGACCGAAGATGCACATAGACAAGGAGTTAAGAGCATTAAACACTTTCTTTCACAACATGTTATTTTCATTCAAATCCGGTTTACCCTTTTTAACACAACTTCCAAGAAGCTCAAGTTTTTTTTTTCTTTTGATCCTTTTAAAGGCATGAAATTTAGAGCATTGAAGTCTTAGATGACCAAAGGCACCACAATGATGAAAAACAATGCATTTAGGTCTACTAGGCTTTTTTGGAATGAATCTAGCAACATGGTTTTGTTCTCTCTTCAACTTGGAGCATTAAAGTCTTATGTGACCGATCACACCGCAATAGTGGCAAGTTGGAACAAACTTAAATCCATTCAAAACCTTAGATTGAGACCTAAATGGAGGCTTTGGCTTAACAGCCTTCCTCTCTACCTTTTGATTTCTTTTATGTGGAGGAATGTATACCGATTTGTCCTTTGAGGTAGAACACACAATAGGCACAAAATCGGGTACCACAACATGATTGCAACAAAAATTTTCATCATTTTTAGAAATAGGTTCAGCAATCAAACACTTGGCATGCATCTTAAGAGATTCATTTCACATTTTAGCTCATCAACAAGTTTGTTATACAAAACAAATTTACCATCCAAATCCATATTCAAATATTCAAACTCTTTCAGCTATTCAAGAGAATTTTTAGCAAGTTTTTTTTTTTTTTTATATTTTTCAACCAATTTGTTGGATTCATTGAGCTTAGCAATCAAATTATCCTTTTCACAAAATAAATTGCTCAAATCCTTATTAAACTTCTTAGCCTTTTTCTTCAAAAGTTTAATGTTAGAAATATCAACAACACCCAAAGATTCATGTAACATAGCATCACAATCATGAGGATCATCACTCATAGAGACATTTTTACAAACACGTGGCATGTTACAATCATAAACATCCAAAACATGCATAGAGGCATACAAAGTACCATCCATGACAAATAACACAAGGGGTCAAGGATCACACTTAGGTATTTAAACCACAACAAGTGTACCCACTTTGATACCAATTGAATGTTCAAAATGTATGAAAAACATTCTTGAACGTTTAGACCCCAATTTGCAAAATATCAATTCAAGCTTAATATCAAACAATTAATGTGCAGAATATGAACATAAGCTTAACACAGAATTGATAAACAATCTAAACCAAATAAAATCACATCCACAGCAGAAATTAAATGGTAAAGATTAAAGGAAGAGAGATGTAAACACAAGGATAACACAAAGAGGAAACCGAAGCCCTCAGCGTAAAACCTCTTCGCCGCCCTCTAAGCAGTCAATAATCCATTAAAGAATGAAATTGGGATACATGAACAATAGAAGACCCTCCAAGCTTAATCTACCCAGTGTACCTAAGCCCTCAAAACTTCTTGCTCCAACGACGTTACGCCGAACCTTTGTCTTCTTTAGCTTACCGGATTCCACTATAACTCATAGCATCAACCAATATCAATTGGTCCCTTCCTAACTACTTCTTAAGCACCAAATAGCCTTCTCACAGATATGGGTATGGTGAGAGAAGGTTTTGACTAATGTACCTCTTAAGGATGTAACAATGGAGAGGGTGAGAGGTAAGGAATTTGAAGAGTCACTATGTAAAGATTGTGGATGAATCAATCTTATTTTTCTCTAGGGTTTCTCTCTCAAAATACTTTCTGGAAGCTCTCAATATTTCGTGGGTTTAAGGGGTATTTATACTGGAGTTAGAAAGGAATACGAAGAGCCAGTTTTTCCATAACAGAGTGGACTGGCAACTTGGCCTCGCAACTTGACTGAGTCACGAGTCCAAGCCGCGAGCTAACTGAATGACCAGTCTAGAATTTTTGTCCTATAGTGCTACAGCTGGCATGACAGTTTAACTTCTCTGCATGCTTCACTTGTGTGCATCTTCTAGCGGCTTGCAAGCCGTGAGCCACCCACGAGATCCAGCTGCGAGTCCTTACTTCACTGCACATTCTTGAGCATTTCTTTACACTCTCTCACATACTACCCTTACATAACACCTGAACACAAGGTTACTAATTGCTAAATTACAAGCAAATTTGGTATGGAGTAAAGCCAACAAGATGGTTGATTAAATTCAACCTTACAAGTTTAGAGAGCATACATTAACATATGTAAACCTTGTGATGACAAAATCACATTGTACTTGCACATGTATCAAAAGTAGCAAATAATATTGCGTGCTGTATGTGAAAAACATCGCAAGATTTCATGAGTATCTACATGTTGTGACGATTTGAGATATGAGAAAATCACTTTAACTCACACACAATCATAACTGTTTGATGGGGACTATCACCTTCGAGGTACATCCTATAACTCCCACATGTCCTATAATACATGCTTGCGATCATATATAAAGCATTTTGATCTTTCTACTTTTATTTATTTATTTATTTTGCATATTTTTCTTTTAAGCAAACCATGCATGGGCATATATGAGATAGAAAAGAAATACCCAATTATGTTAAGCAATTGACATTCCAATTTTGCTATGCCAAAGCACATAAATGTCATTTCATGATTGGCGGGTAACAGTGGTGAAATGGTTATTTAGGCCTTTCTCTTAGAATTTTCTAGTCCTTCTCGTCAAAAAGAGTAATACGAGTGTTAAGTACAAGAGATTACTTAATCTTACTCATCACAAATACGAGCCACAAAACTCACTTACTTAGTTGTGCATAGATATGCTCATCTAAACTAAGGATGTCAATACCGTACTAGAGGCCGTACCGGTTTGGCCACCGGTACGATTTATTTCAGATACTGGTCAATACCGGTGTACCGTTTCGGGTTTACTGCTATTTTTTATATTTATAAATAAATATATATATATATATATGTATGTATGTATGTATGTATGTATGTGTCTGTGTATATATATATTATAATAAATATAAAAGTTTACCATAAAACATTTCCTTAATTCAGAACTAATTATTCATGGCTTTAGACTTTAGTATCAATTAAAAGGAAAAAAATAAAAAATAAAATAGAAAGCTTAAAAGTTATCACTACATACTAAGAAAACAAATAATACTAATAAGTTAATGCAAATAAATTACCATTTTGTCCTAACAAAAATTCAAAAATTACAAAACTTAAAAAAAAAAAAAAAAAATTTTCTGTACTGGTCGGTACACATGGTACTAGCCAGTATTGCCCGAAATTAGCTGATATGGCCGGTATGAGGCTGGTATGGCCGGTACGAGGCTGGTACGGCTGGTATTTTGTTCGATACGAAACAGGGGGGTCGAGTGTACTGGATTACTGGCCGGTACGGTACGAAATTGAGAACCTTGACCTAAACTACAAAAGATAACAAAGTTTAGAGAAATCTGTTTCAATGGCCATTTAAGATACACAAATACCAATGTACACAAACACACACTATTTTTGTATTTTTCAATTTTTTTTAAAAATTTTTATATGAAAAACAAAATAAACCAAAATTGGAAAAGAAAAAAAAGAAAAAAAAAGAAAAAAAAGAAAAAAGAAAAAAGAAAAAAAAAACAACAACAACAACAACAACAATAACAAACAAACAAGCAAAAACAAATTAAACAAAACAATGCATAAAACTAGACTGACTCAAAATAATAAAACAAAACACACAAGTAATGCAAAACAAAAATACGAAGGGGAGAGAGAAAAAGTGACAGAATCACTTGGAGCCCTTTTCCTTCCATACTTTGGAAGAACCTTTCCTTTGAGTGAATCCTTGAACTGGAGGTGAAGGGGAAGAATTGAAACCGTTCAAGTTTGAAAGGAACATGAGAGCTTTGAGAAGATCTCCAAGAGGAGGAAAAGAGGATGGAAACTAATTATGGTTTCTCGATGTGATCATGACGTTGCTCTATTGAATGGCTAACCACTTATAGCAATTAGGTTGAGTATGACCAGCTACTCCACAATGATAACAAAGATGCTGCTTGTTCTGTTTAGGCTTTCGAGAGTTAGCCTTCTTAGCCCTAGGGTTTTTAGCTTCTTTCTTATCCAACTTAGGGGGTGCTCCTAAGATAGATTTACCCTTGTCTATGTTCTCACTAGCTAATTCATTTTTTACAACATTGTTCTCAGTTTCAATATTATTAGCAGGAGGAATAAAAATAGTAGTACTAGTAGAAGCAATACTAGGAGAAGAAAAATCATACCCTAAACTGGTTCGATCATAAGCAAATTTCTGAATACTGAGCATCTCTTCAAACTTTGCACTTGAAGTTCTCTCCAATTGAGCTCTGACTTAAAACAATTTTACCTCAAGTTTCTTGGTCTTCTCATCCAAAAAATTACTTAAACCTTAGTGCTCCAATAGTTTGATTAGCTTCATCAAACTTTGTAGAGATTTTCTCTCGCTCAAGCTCCACATCACTAAGCTTCATGGTGGCTAACCTATACATCTTCTCATGCTTTTCCGAGACCTTGTGATAAGTGTAATTTTTACATGATTTTTATTATCCTCTTATTTATTAAAATTGTTAGTTTTCCTTTATTTCTTTTGATTTGATTTGATTTTTATTTATATTTATCTATTCATTTGTGCTTTGAAGGAATGAGAAGATTTCAGATTAATCTAAAAGGGCTTTACATGCAAAGTGGGGCTAGGCCAATTGAATCAAGTCAACTTACATCCCGCCAGGCATGAATTCAAGAGAAGACCAACCTAATTAAATTCAAGTCCAATTGGAGCAAGGAATCAAAGGAAATTTGCACCAAATCCAAGTCCAATTCGAATTAGGATTCCAGCCTGCACATCAATTAAACACCATTAGTTGAGCAAAAGTAGAGATGCTTTACCGTGATTAGTATGATTTTTCAAAAAATTGAAAGTACGTAATGAATCTCCAATTAATTAAATTTACATAGAGATATGGAATTGTTATTTGAAGATATTTTTGATATTATTCGAGAGAAGATATTGAATACTTAAGGAATTTTTAATCATCAACGGAAGATTATTAGAATTTAATAATTAGGAAGAATAAATTGTGTGGGATTTGTTAGGTGAAATCAACTACTCTAGATCCATTCTTATTATATTTTTACACTGTTAGATTTTTACGCTTTGTTAATTCTTTTTATTCGTAGATTTATTTTTATTAAATAGTTTAATTTAATTCAGATAGTAGAACATTCAATTTATTTTCGATTTTCCAAATAGTAATTAATTTAGTGAATTTCGGTATTCAATAACATAGTTAATCCCTGTGGGTTCGACATTCGTTTTCTAAAAACACTTTACTACTTGTTACGATTCTGTGCGCTTGCAGATTATTTTTTGCAAACACCTTGTATAACTTTGCATAGGCTATGGGGATGTCATCTTGTTCATCCATATTCTCAAACTTAGTCTCCACCAATTCCTTTTCTTCATCCACATCTTCAACAATCCCCTCAGTAGGATTTACAGTGGCAGTGAAGGCATTCAGAATTCCATCATCCTCATTTTCTGAATCATCCTCAGGTTCTATGTTACTCAATGTAGCAGCAAGTGCCTTACTCTTCCCAATGGTTTTGAGATACGTAGGGCACTCTTGTTTTATATGTCCAAAGCCTTGACACCCAAAGCACTTTAGTCTGAGGGAACAATGTATTGACCACCATCGTTAGTATCTTTCTTCCCTTTGTCTTGGCTCTTGAACTGTGAGGAGCTAGATTGCCTACAGTCCTTGTCGAAGCCCTTCCCATTGGCATTCTTCATGAACTTCTTGAATTGCCTTGTAATATAGGACTTCATCTTAGAATCTTCATCATCTGAAGACTCATCAGTATCACTGTTCTTGGCCTTCAATCCCATGCTCTTGCTTGATTTCTAGATCCTTGTCAAACCCAACTCATAGGCCTGTAGATTTCCAACCATCTCTATCAATGGAATTTTTGTCAATATCCATTGATTCCTTAATCATGGTGATCTTGGTATGGAATCTCTCAGGTAGAGATTTGAACCCCTTTCTCACAATCTTGGGTTTAGGAATGGTTTCTCCAAAATTAAAAGCTGAGTTCACTATGTCTTTGAGCTTGGCATAGAACTCATCAAACGACTCATCCTCCTCCATCTTGATTTCTTCGAAGCTTGTAGTGAGCCTCTGAAACTTTGAATCCTTGACAACCTTAGTTCTTTCATAGGTTCTCTGAAAGATGGTCTATGCTTCCTTAGCAGTTTCAGTGGAGGATATCTTCTTGAACTCCTCATTTGTGACCACACTGAATAAGGCATTCAATGCTTTACTGTTGAAATTTGCAACCCTTGATCTTAGCATCATCCCAATTGGCCAGCACTTCTTTCGGCTTGGTCCAGCCTATCTCCACAACTTACCACACTTTCTCATCTAAAGACTGCAAGAAAGCTCTTATGCGTATTTTCTAGTATGCATAGTTAGTGCCATCAAATAAAGGAGGTATAATAAGAGATTGTCTTCTATCCATGACAAACGGGGGTCAATGGATCATACAACAAAGATTAACCCTAATCAGAGTATGCCTGCTCTGATACCATTTGATAGGCCAAAAACATATTGACCCTTTGTGATGAATTAATTGATTAATTAACCAAGTTTATTAATTAATCAAATTAACATGCAATGTACATGGTAACACAAACAAATCACCAATTAAACTAAGTGTGCAGTGAAAATTAAATTGACACGATAATTTGTTTACGAATGGAGAAAACCTACACGGCAAAATCCCCATCGGGAGATTTTAAGGTCACCACTCTTGAGAATCTGCTATTATCAAAACAAGCAGTTACAAGTAAAGGAATCCTAGTACCTTATGTCAACCTACAGTTGAAGCCTTACCCCAATACCTAATTGAACTTGTTCTATTGTGACAATCTCTTCTTTTCAATGCACGACTCCTAATACGTGACTAACCAATTGCACGGATCCTAATACACAACTTCAATCACCAACTAGAGAAGGTTGTTGGCTACAAAGTTCTTCAATTCATCACACGATGAAGATCAAGAAGCTCCTTAGTCACAAAACCCTACGATGTACGAACACAGCAACTTCTTCGCAAGAAAGATGAACTAAGACAAATTCTGTCTCCGGTCACAATTCGCTTGAACAAAACTTTACTCAACACTTGTGCAACTTATGTCACCTTTGACGGCCCTTAAAATAATCATTTTATATGTCTAGGATTATGAGAAAAGAAAACCCAAACATATAATCACGAATTGGATGAAAAACAGACTCGAAATTTAAGTTCCATAAACCTCGACAGATACCCTATCTATCGAGCTGCTGTCGAGTTACGGGATTCAGACAGCTCTAAGTCTCTATAGATGCTAGCTATCGAGCTAGCTATCGAGGTTTAATGAATAGCACTTTTCACACTTGATTCTTGGATAAACTTGCATGGCTTTATCACTTGAACTTGAAATATTATTTCTTAAAGTATTAAACACATCCTAGATCTACCCAAATACAAGTAAAGTGCGTTTTGTCAAAGAATTAGCCAATTATGTAAAATAGTGACATATGTTTCTAACATGTGAAACACATATGTCCTAACATAATCCATAGTGGTTTAAGAAATAATTAATTTCATTTAATGCCTTAATAATAGAGTTTCAACTTATATATATGTATATATATATATATATATATTAGGTAAAGACAAACTATTATATTACCCTAAAGTTTAGGAGGGTTTTGAATTTTTTACACCCTAAAATTTTAGAATTTGGATTTTATCCTTAAAGTTATAATTTGTTTGCATTAGTAGCCCTTTCTTCCTTATTTTCTGTTGAGTGTCACATAAAATTGCCACATGTGTTTAGTTTGTCCAATAAAATAATGTCACATCATTGTCATTATGCCATGCCATTTTTATTACAGCGAATGACGTCACTTTATTGGATGAACTAAACACACATAGCAAGTTTATGTGGCACTTAACAGAAAATATGAACAAATTAGCTATTGATGCAAATAGAATATGAGGGCTTTTGGCCCCCACTTTCTGCGTTTGCGTTTTCTCCATTCACGTTTTCTCCTTTTTTTTTTTTTTCTGGCCCGCATTTGTTGACTTTTAGGGGGCAAATTTTACTGTTATGAACAGTAAATATACTGTTCACGTACTGTGCTGACACTGTTCACATATTAAAAAATATTAAAAATGGGCCCACGGTACTATTTACACATTTAAAAATTATTTTGCTACAGTGTTTTCAGTTTTCAGTTTCAGCAACAATAAACTCAATCCAAACGGACCCTATGACTTAAGCAAATATAATTCAAATTTTGAAACTTTAGGGTGTAAATTCTATAGGCACCCAAATTTTAGAGATGTAGTTTGCACTTTAACCTTTATTATTATTATTATATAGTTTTACTTGATGATGCAAATTATAAATTTTAAAAATTGACAACTGATTTAGAAGTAATCTCAAAACCGAAGGAAGTAAAGTGCAAATTTTTTTTAGAGATTAAATTGTATTTTATCTTAGACAAAAGAAGGAGCATAAACTTGGAAATCTCCTCACAATATAGACTTGAAGATGGTTATTACTCGTAGCAGTGAATAAATAATAAGGTAATTCTTAGGCATATTATTTTAGGTGCAGTGAGGTAGCTTCCTCGATTAGATTAAAACACATAATTGCTTGAAATTTAATTTAAATTTTTTAAAATGATACTATTGAATGTACTTTATTGGACAATGTAACCAAATGTTTGAATCTAATTAAGTAATGTACTTAAGTTATAGGGTAAATTACAAATTACACCCCTAAAGTTTGGGAGTGTATGAATTTTATACCATGAAATTTCAGAATTTGGATTTTACCTCCTAGAGTTTAGGGTGTTTGGATTTTATACCCTAACGTTTCAAAATTTAGATTTGACCCTCTAAAGTTTAGGAGTGCTTAGATTTCACACCTCCAAATTATGAAACTTTAGGGTGTAAAATCCAAACACTCCAAAAATTTAGAGAGTAAAATCCAAACGCCCTTAAAATATAGGAGGTAAAATCCAAATTTTGAAATATCAGGGTATTAAATCCAAAACTTTCAAAAGTTAGGGGGTAAAATCCAAATTCTAAAATTTCAGAATGTAAAATCCAATCACTCCCAAACTTTAGGGGTGTAATTTGCAATTTTCCTGAAATTGTATTATGTTATATATATACAAGATAGAAATCCTACTCTACCATAATCTAAGTATATGTGTGCATGAAACTCCCTTAAGGAGACTTGAACCATGACCCTTGCCCCCCCACACCTCACAAGCACTTATACTTATGAAGTGACCATAATACCAAGAATGTGCAGTAATTAAGTGTGCCACAGTTACCAAGTATGTAATTAAGTTTTATCCTAAATAATATAGCCACATGTTATTATTATAGGTTCAGTAGAATCGGATGTTTGTAGAAAAACATTGTCCCATCAATGTTTTTATCTGAATACACCTAATATTGGGCTACCTAGAAGGAATGAGTTTTCCAAAATAAATAATGAACTTTCTGAAGTAACTTTTTTTTTTTTTAATTAAAATTTTAAAGTAACATATCTTAATTGGACTAAAAAAACTTATCTTCATTGGATGACATCCGAAAAATGCCTAACTTCCACCCCATAATGATAGACACACTATGGGTCCGTTTGGATACAACTTATTTCTGTTGAAACTGAAAATTGAAAACACTGTAGTAAAATAATTTTTAAATGTGTAAATAGTACCGTGGGACCTATTTTTAAATTTTTTTTCTGAATAAAGTGGTTGTGGGTCCCATGAACAGTGCTGCTACAGTATGTGAATAGTGATAATTGTCCCCTGGCCTAAAGCAAAAAAAAAAAAAAAAAGCAGAAAATACAAACGCAGTAGACATGACGCGGATCCAAACACATACTATAAATATTAAATATAAACTGTACACTAGCCAGCACTACGCTTCTTTTTTTTTTTTTTTTTTTTTTTTTTTTTTTTTTTTTTTTGACTAAAATGATAGAAGACACCAAGCTTATCAATATGGGAGACCTTATGAAAGCAAGGAACCACAATCTTTGCCCAAGGTCCAAGGAACCACCATCTTTGCCACAATCTTCGTACCCACCGAAATTAGAGGACTATATTAATATATTAATAAAAAAATCAATTTTAAAACTCAAACATAAACCCAAAAACAAACCCACTGGCTTCTTTCAAATAAAATAATAGAGGTCAAACACTCACTAACCACTCCCAAGTTGACACAGCTCTTGCATCGTGGTGATGTCGACGTCTCCAATTGGCAATTGTCTAAGCGCCTGCTGTTATTATATCTCACTGCAAAGGGACAGAAGTTGGTGGGGAGTCGAATATGTTTGTTTGTTTTGTTTTTTTTTTTTTTTTTTTTTTTTTTTGCTGAATGAATATGTTTGTTGAAATGTTGAGGGTTGAATTTTAAATGATTTGACAAGGCAAATTATAATAAAAAGTTAATGAGTGAGAATGTGAGAGAGACTTTTTGTGGTTGGATACATTTAACAAGAATCAACCCTCTAAAATGGGTGTCACCTTAATCAGATAATACAAAATATATAGACGACTTTAGGTGAACTCAATTAGATATGAAATCTAGATTCGAATCCTGCCCATTTCAAAAAATGATTTGTATTTTGTCATGATAATAAAAAACAATTATCATAAAATAGATATTATAAGTTGAAATTCTATCATATCTATAATAAATAAATTTTTTATTAAAAAAAAATACACCTAGTATAATCATTGATTTCTAATAAGTCCAACATTTAAAAAAACATTGGTGATCATTTCATCATTCTTCTAGACATCGATCATGTAATTCCATTAAGTCATTAAACTCCCTTAAAAAAAACAAAAACAAAAACAAACAAATAGACATTAAACTCTTTCCACCATCCACCATGTCTTCTTCTACCTCTCTCCCTCACTGCTTTCTATATATATTCCTAATTTCATAACAACTAAGTACTAACCAATCCCCTTTATCTTAGTATTCAGTCTCTAGTCATGTGTCTTGAGCAACCGCTGTCAAGGTACCATAAACATATGTCCATAACCTTAAATGCAAACTTCATCATAAAACACCCTTTGTGCTTAGATGACAGATCAGTGGGAATGGTGCTTTCTCTCATCTGCCTTTTACAGGCTAAACCTTTAATTTTCACTCTTCTTAGACGAACTCCTTTGCACATTTTTATTCTGAGACAGTCTAGTTTCTTCTTGGTCAACTTGAGATCTTTTCTAATAGTCATCATTATAGAATTCAAATAACTTTTAGACTTGTATTTTCTGATACACTCAAACAAGCATAGATTAGAAAAACAAGATGTATTTGAAAACAAAGATCTCTTCAAGCTGGTTGCAACCATGACAATAGGGGTCAATAGATCACACAGCAAAGATTAATCCTAATCAGAGTGTGCCTGCTCTAATACCACTCAATAGGCCAAAAACGAATCAACCTCTTGTTATAAATTAATTGATTAATTTAGCTAAGTTTGTTAATTGTAAGGTTGAATTTAATCAACCATGTGTTGGCTTTATTCCGTGACAAATTTGCTTGTAATATAGCACTTAGAAACCCTGTATTTAGGTGGGAATCATGTAAGGGTAGTGTGTGAGAGAGTATGAAGTGTCACCCATATTTTGTGGGAATGAGGGGTATTTATACTGGTGTGAGAATGGAATGCGAAGAGTCAGTTTTTCCAAAACAGGGTTGGCTGGCGACATGACCTCGCGACTTGACTAAGTCGAGAGTTCAAGCCGCGAGCTAACTGAATGGCTAGTCTGGATTTTTGTCCTGTAGTGCTCCAGCTGGTATGACTGTTTAGCTCCCCTGCATGCTCTACGCGTGTGCAACTTTTAGCGGTTTGCAAGCCGCAAGCCTCCCGCGAGATCCAGCCATAAGTCCTTGCTTCACTGCACAGTCTTGAGCATTTCTTCACACTCTCTCACACACTACCCTTACATGATTCCTACCTAAATACAGAGTTTCTAAGTGTTGTATTACAAGCAAATTTGTCACGGAATAAAACCAACACATGGTTGATTAAATTCAACCTTACATGAAGAAATGTTCAAGACTGTGCAATGAAGTAGGGACTCGCAGCTGGATCTTGCGGGAGGCTCACGGCTTGCAAGCCACCAAAAGTTGCACATGCGCAGAGCATGCAGGGGAGCTGAACAGTCATGCCACCTAGAGCACTACAGGAAAAAAATCCAAACTGGCCATTCAATTAGCTCGCGGCTTGAACTCGTGACTCAGTTAAGTTGCGAGGTCAAGTTGCCAGCCAACCCTGTTTTGGAAAAACTGACTCTTCGCATTCCATTCTCACACCAGTATAAATACCCCTCATTCCCACAAAATATGGGTGGCTATTCAGAAAGAAAAACCCTAAGAGAGGTTTTTTCAAAACACCCACCCAATTAGAGAGAGCTACTCATTCTTAGAGAGAAATCTTTGTAGTCTCTTCTCATTCCCTCTCTCATTGTCATATCTATTGAGAGGAGATTTCTATCCAAATACTACCCACACCTATTTAGAGCGTTGAGAGTTTTTGGAGCTTTGGGAAGCATTGGAAGATACCAAGGATGGCGGATGCTATGGATTATAGCGAAATCCGGTAAGCTAGAAAAAAAAAGGTTCGGCGCAACTTCGTTGGAGTAAGAAGCTTGGAGGGCTTAGAGGGCTTAGGTACATCGGGTAGATTAGGCTTGGAAGGTCTATTGCTATTCATGTATCCCAACTACATTTTCTAGTGGATTATTGACCGCTTGGAGGGCGGCGGAGAGGTTTTACACCAAGGGTTTCGGTTTCCTCTTCGATAACACATCGTGTGTTGTCCTTGTGTTTGCATCTCTCTTCCCTTAATCTTTGCCTTTTATTTTTTGCTGTGGATGTGATTTTAATTAGCTTAGATTGTTTACCAATTCTGTTTATAGCTTGTGTTCATTTTCCGCATACTTGTTGTTTGTCATAAAGCTTGAATTGGTTGTTTTGTAATTGGGGGTCTAAACATTCAAGGGTGTTTTATATACATATTTGAACTTTCATTAATTAATCAAATTATCATGCAAGATGCGTGGTAGCACAAATAAATCACCAATTAAACTAAGTATGCAATAAAAATTAAATTGACATGATGATTTGTTTACGAATGGGGAAAATCAACACGGCAAAAACTCCACTGGGTGATTTTAAGATCACTACTCCCGAGAATTCACTATTATCAAAACAAGCGGTTACAAGTAAAGGAATCCCAGTACCTTATACCAACCTACAGTTGAACCCTTACCCCAATACCCAATTGGACTTGTTTTGCAGTGACAATCTCTCCTTGTAATGCACGGCTCCCAGTACGTGACTAACTAATTACGCGGATCCTAGTATGCGACTTTAATCATCAACTAGAGATGGTTGTTGGCTGCAAAGTTCTTCAGTTCATCACTCGATGAAGATTGAGAAGCTCCTTGGTTACAAAACCCTATGGTGCATAAACATAGCAGCTTCTTCACAAGAAAGATGAACTAGGGCAAATTCTATCTTCAGTCACAATTTGCTTGAAAAACTTTGCTCAATACTTGTGCAACTTATGTCACCTTTGACGGCCCTTAAAATGATCCTTTTATATATCTAGAGTTATGAGAAAAGAAAACCCAAACATACAATCACAGATTGAATGAAAAACAGTCCTGAAAACCTAAACTTCATAAATCTAGATAGATACCTATCTATTGAGCTGTTGTCAAGCCACGGGCTAAAACAACTCTTCAAGGCTTAATAGATTACTAGTTGTCGATGAACATCACTTTTCACACTTGAATCTTGGATAGACTTGCATGATTTTAACACATGAACTTAAAACCTTCTTTGTTGAAGTATTAAACACATTCTAGATCTACCCAATTACAAGTAAAGTGCGTTTTGTCAAATGATTAGCCAATTATGTAAAATAGTGACATATGTTCCTA
Organism: Quercus lobata; assembly: GCF_001633185.2. Lineage (NCBI taxonomy): Eukaryota > Viridiplantae > Streptophyta > Magnoliopsida > Fagales > Fagaceae > Quercus > Quercus lobata. The sequence goes on from NC_044905.1 coordinate 83,651,771, forward strand.
ACAAGTGAATCACATATGTCCTAACACCAAGAAAAGTACTTTTTTACCTTATTGATTAACCCACTCTATCCTCTAACATATATTGTTTGTTATTTTGGATTTTGGGCTTTAATGTTTGCTATTAGATTGGAAGTGGCAAGATATGGCCTAATTAAAGGCCCATTTTGCAGGAGTATCAAGCCCGACTTTCTATTTTCTCTTAACCAATTTAGAACGTGTTTAGAGTGCACTACAAAGATATAGGCTTGAAGATGGTCATTACCAGTAGAAGTGAAATGAATAAATAATATATTTCCATGTAATTAACGTGGATTTGGTGGTATAGGATGTTATTTGGAGAACATTGTTCCACCAATGCTTTTAACAGAATATACCTAATATTGGGCTATTGGTAGTCCAAAATAAATAAAGGCATGTTTTAAGTTATCTTAATTGGATAAGCTCCTAAAAGAAATGTAATTGACATGTTATGTAGATTGTAGATAAAAATAAAATAGGAAAAAGGAAACAATAGCTCTATCCTTTACTTTCAAAATTGAAATTGTCATTCCCATGTAGGAAGAAAATTCAGAGCACGAAATACATAATCACAGTGATTAACAATCTTTCACTTTTTTTAGACTCATCTAGATGGTGTTTAGTTAGGCTTTCTTGTCACTTACATAAGTGAAGTTGGTGTATTTGGTAAGGAATAAGGACTAAGAATGAAATCAAAGGTTGAGAAGAGAAGAAATGGTTTTAAAACTCAATCATACATTTATACTCCCTTCCAACATTTCACGTGGTAGCCCACCCGTGGTGTGAACATGACATCTATAAGGCTGAATTTTATCAACCATCTTGTTGGCTTTATTCTGTGCCAAATTTGCTTGTATTTTATCAATTAGTAACCCTATATTTAGGTAGGGATCATGTAAGGGTAGTGAGTAAGAAAGTGTGAAGAAATGCTCAAGATTGTGCAAGGATGCAGAGACTCGCGGCTGGACTCACGGGTGACTCGCGACTGGCAAGCCGCCAAAGTTGGCACATGAGTGGAGCATGCAGGGAAGCTAAAGAGTCATGCCAACTGTTACACTATAGGACAAAAGTCCCAAGCTGGCCAGGCAGTTAGCTCACGGCTTGAACTCGCGACTCAGCCTAGTCGCGAGGTCAAGTCGCCAGACCAACCTGTTTGGGAAAAACTAACTTTTCACATTCCTTCTCACCCTACTATATATATACACTTATACCCACGATATTGAGAGAGCTTCTAGAGAGAATTTTGAGAGAAAAATCCTAAAGAAAAACAAGATTGATTCATCCACAATCTTCACAAAGAGACTTTTCAAATTACTTTACTCTCTTCCAATTAGAATGAACTACTCTCTTGACAAACTGGCTGAACTTTATATTAATGAGATTGTGAGGTTACATGGAGTTCCAGCTTCTATTGTATCTGATAAGGATTCGAGATTCACTTCAGGGTTCTGGGATAGCTTGCAGAAAGCCTTGGGTACTAAGTTGAACTTTAGTACTGCTTGCCACCCTCAGACAGATGGACAGTCTGAGAGACCTATCCAAACTTTAGAAGACATGTTGAGAGCTTGTGCCTTGGATTTCAAGGGTAGTTGGAATGACTATTTGACTTTGGTGGAGTTTGCTTATAAAAATAGCTATCACTCCAGTATTAAGATGGCACCTTATGAGGCTTTGTATGGGAGAAAGTGTAGATCCCCAGTTTCTTGGGATGAGGTTGGAGAGAGGAGAATCTTGGGTCCTGAGATTGTTCAAAGGACCAGTGAAAAGATTGATGTAATTCGAGAAAGATCGCGGGCAGCTCAAAGTAGACAGAAAAGTTATGCTGATCCACGGAGAAGAGAAGTGGAATTTGAAATAGGAGACATGGTTTTTATTCGAGTGGCACCTATGAAAGGAGTTATGAGGTTTGGAAAGAAGGGCAAGTTAAGCCCTAGATATGTGGGGCCCTTTGAAATTTTGGAAAGAGTTGGTTCTGTTGCTTACCGGCTTGCTTTACCACCGGCTCTGTCAAGGTTACATAACATTTTCCATGTATCCATGTTGAGAAGGTATGTCCCTGATCCTTCTCATATTCTGAATTATGAGCCCCTTCAAGTCAAAGAGAATTTGTCCTATGAGGAAGTTCCAATTCAGATTTTAGATCATAAAGAGCAAGTGCTACGTAATAAGACTATAAATTTGGTCAAAGTATTATGGAGGAATCATTCCATAGAAGAAGCTTCATGGGAGCGTAAAGATGTAATGCAATCCAAATATCCCCAGCTATTTCAAAATTCAAGTATGTTTTGAATTTTCGAGGACGAAAATTTTATAAGAGGGGGAGAATGTAACAACCGTCTCACTTAAAATTATTTTAATTACTGCTAGAGTGGAGTTGATGAATTATTTAATTTATTTTCATAGTGACATTATTTTATATTAAAAAAAAAGGGGCTAACGTGTATAGTTATTTTGTGTGGATTATTCATATTTAACTTTTAGTCTCCTTATTGTTTTAGGACTAGGATAAGAGACTAAAACCTATTTGGATTAAGAGTTTAAGTATTATTGGAATTCTTTAGAGTTTTAGCCCAAGTAGGAGTGTTATTTAAGAGTACTAATTGGAGTCAGATTGATCTTCCTAGACTGAATTGGAGTGTTATTTTAGAGGTTTATATACTGGGTCTTTTAAGTCAATCACGTGAAAGGGAGAGTGGTTAGCGTATAAAAGACTAAGAGAAGAGAATTAGGGTTTCTCAAAATTGAAGGGATACAAGGCCGTGGAACTACTAGGGGCAGCCAGCAAATTCGTTATACTGAGGTAAACATCAATATATGCACGCCTTAATGATAACATATTTGATTAAGGAAGCTTCATCTCTAGGCTGCTTGAAAATATTGGAATGATACTAACAGTTGCTTAGGAATTGAAGTTATCATGGAAGTGTATTTTAGACTTGGATTATTTTATTTGATTTTGAAATATATCCTCATATTTGTACGTGGAGTAGCATCACATCCTACATAGGTTAAGCTAGTAGATGTTTTGTTGTTGGGATTTACGTATATGGGTAGTGGTGCTAGCTTCATAACTTTTGTAATCTATATAATTGTTTCAAGTTTCTAGATTTTGTCATTGCATGATACAGGTTACTAGGTCCTACGGATAGAAATAAATTTGTAAACCTATAGCATCCTTTCTATGTCTAACGGGTAGGAATCTTATTGGATGCCATGTATATGTAAGGTGGGATAATATGATCTATAAGCATAAAATTTTTGGGAAGTATCCCTTACATCCTTTTGGTATACGTCAAGGTGGATTAGTTATATAATTATGTTACTCCTTTACTTTTAGGTGTGGAGGAAAAGCTCATTTGATTTTGGATCTAGACTACGAGTATTAGCAACTAGAGGTAAGTGGACTTCAGAACATGATGTCTCTCAAGACGTATATATTTATATTATTTTTGGTAAATATATATATATATATATATATATAATTGCAAAAGTGAAGTTTCAAAAACTTATACCATTGTAAATGCATAATATATACCAGAATTTTCTTATTTATTGTATATTATTATGAAACTGTACATGTCAAGAATGTTTTCAAACGTTTAGCTAGACAGTCTGTAACCTTTGCCAACACAGGGTTAAGTGTTGGCCTTCGGCCGATGTAGTGTTATTGTGGTGTGGTGCAGTGTTATTGTTTGCTCTTTAGAGCCAGTGTTGCCTCTCTGAGGTTAGTGTTATTGTTCCCCATGGGAATCACCCACTGAGTGTTTAGCAGCTTATGTCTTTGTCTGGCTAATGTTTAATGTTTTCCACATCAAACTATTGTTTTATTGTTAATGGTTGTTACAAGTGGAGAAATTGTTTATTTCTATATTAAATTGTTTCTACCTATCTAGTGTATTTTGGCTAATTAAAGTGGTTACTATTTTATTTATTGATTTCAATATTATAGTGAAGGTTTTGTAAAGAATATATTTTGTTAATGATACTAATGTTTTGTTTTGAAAGACATCCTCATGTTATGTAGTCTCTTATTGGGCTTCTAGCTCACCCCCCTTCTTTCCATCCTTTCAAATTAGAGCAGTGGTATATCTTTTGTTGGTAGATCAGTGGAGCCTTAGATCGACGACTTCTTTTGGAGCTATGTTAGTTGGTGAACTATTTTAATATTTTTTTTTGGATAGTGAGTTTGACATTTGTGGAACTATTTGAGTTTGTGTTTGGAGACTTTATTGTTAAGGTTTTTTTTTGTTCTTATGGATCTCATGGGAAAAATATTGATTATTTGAAGTTTATTTGTGGATATTTAATTACGCTCTGTTCCATTATATTATTGTTGAATATTTCTAAGACAGGTTATGCATTTAAATCCTGTGTATGGGTTTGGGGCGTTACATGTCCCCAGATGAATTCCATCGGATTTCTCATATCACCATTGCCCAGGAAGTATGGCAGATTTTGGAAACCACTTATGAGGGTACAAAGAAAGTTAAGGACACAAAGCTACAGATGCTGACTACCCAGTTTGAGGAGCTTAGGATGAGCGAGGATGAGTCTTTTGACTCTTTCTATAGAAAGCTAAATGAAGTGGTCATCGGCAAGTTTAACTTGGGAGAGAAAATGGTGGACTCGAAAGTTGTAAGAAAAACTCTTCATTCATTGCCGGAGAGCTTCCGTGCAAAGGTGACTGCAATTGAGGAGATCAAAGACCTTGATGAAATCATAGTCCAAGAGCTGATTGGTTCTCTCCAAACGTATGAACTTTCATTACCAAATCAAAGAAAGAGCAAATCACTGGCTCTTAAGACAATAAATGAAAGGGTAGAAGGTCATGGTTCATCGGATGAGAATGCAGTAGAAAAGGATGTTGCCTACCTTGCAAAGAATTTCTGAAAATTTCTAAAGTTCAAGAACAGAGAGAAATTTGGTGATAAAGAGAAATTCATGAGTTTCGAAAATGAGAAGAAGGACTTCAAAAAGAGAGAAGGGAAGGAGTCCCAATCCACACAAGGAGTCACTTGTTTTGAGTGTAATGGACAAGGCCATTTCAAAAAGGAATGTCCTAATTATCTGAGATTGAAGGGCAAGGTGTATGCCACCACTCTCAGTGACTCAGATTCCTCCACCTCTGATTCAGAGGATAGCTGTGATGAAGAAGGGAATTTATCAGCATTCATAACTATTGCCTATGTTAAGTCTTCAAAGGACTTGAATTTGCTTGTGGAAGAGCTTGGGTAGCATAGTGATGAGGAATTCATGGGAATTGTAGAAGAATCAGATGCTGAAGAAGATGAAGATACAACTGGTCTTAAAGAGAACTACAATTCTCTACTTGAAAAGTCAGGAGAATATGCAAGGGTAGCCAATGCAGCTGTGAAAAAGATGAAAAAAGTTGAGGAGGACTATAAAAGTCTCCTAGTGAGATATAAGGAGGCCAAGTGTGAGATAGAGACGCTAAATGGCGAGCTAACCGAAGCTTACACCAAGGTAAAATTCATTGAGCTTGAGGTGGTTCAAGCAAATGACAAGGTAGAGCGAGTCTCTACAAAGAAGCTTGATGATGTCCTTTCTTTTCAAAAGACCTTCTCCGAGAAAACCGGATTAGGATACATCGGAGAAAGTAGTTTAGTTGTGAACATCTCCAAAGAAGTGAAGCTTATGAAGGCCACAGAGCCGGTTGTAGTTGCCTTTACTGTTGAAAAGGCAAATATTGAGAAGAAGAAGAATGTAATTGACCAGCAGGTGTTGAACAAGCCCTATAATCAATCTGTGGTAAGGTTTGAAGTCAGAGCGAAATCTCTTCCACGATAGCAAAGAGGTCCTAGAACGAATCATATGTGTCATCACTGCGGACTTCAAGGGCACACCCAACCCAATTGTCATAAGCTGAGAGCATTGAGGAATGCTAGTGATCAAAGGTCAAGAAGGCCAAGAAATGACAAGAGGACTTGGGTTGTTGAGCCATCAAGAGATCGAAATGTTGATCCCGAAATGATGGACGTGATGAAGATAATTGGTGCATTCACCAACTGCTTGGAAAGCTTCACTAGAAGGTTTGAAAGTCCTAACTCTCGTACCCAATCCTATAAGGATATCACCCCAAACGCACGTGACGTGTGGGTGATGAAGGGTACTCATGCATAAGCATTACCACATGTCCATGCATTAATACTTCCTATGTTGTATGACTATTGGTTTGTTTATTGATTATGAGAATTGAAAATCATTTCTTTGTTTCATTTTTTTGTTTTTACATTGTTGCTTCTAATCAATCTTGTCCTTCTTGTGTGTCAAAAAAAACCAAAAACCACATAAAAAGTAGAAAATCCAAAAAGATTGATTGACATTGTTGAGTTTTGTCTAAAAATCAATTTTATCTTGTACCTTTGTGCAAATGGCTTTATGCATCTACGAACATAGCTTATTCCCTATGCACTCATATCATTGTGGGAGAAATCTTGAAATCTATGTGACTGTCGTAAATAGATCTTCAACCTTGTCATGAATGATTAGTGAATGGTTTTGTTGATCTTGAGACATGCATAGACTTGTGTCTATATATCTTCCCACTCTTTAGTTTACTGTTTTTGCTAAAAGAGCTCTCCAAATGTAAATCTCCAAATGAAAAGAGATATTGAGCTGCAAAAGCCTGTCGCACATACTAGTATTTGACTAGGAAAAAGGGAAAGCAACCAGAAATTAAAAGTGTATGATGCCTAAAAAGCCAAAGGCTAACTCATCAAAGTGAAATATTAAAAATTTCAGGCATCAATCTCAAAATGAGACGTGTCAATTCAAAAAGATCAAATGATATGTCAAACATGGAGCCAAATGAAAAGCTTGAAAGATATTGTACTCAAGCCTTTGTGGGAGGTCATATATTCATATTTCTATAATTGAGATGGATCACATTATCTAGTGCTAGTTATGTATGCCTTGATTGAATTGATCATTGAAGCTTCACATTAAACTAAGGACTATCTCATTTTTGATATTCACACACAACACATATGTCTATGTTCAATAAATGCCATATTCATTCGTGTGATTGTACTTAATTACATGTGTTTTCACATGCTCAATCTTTGTTGATCAATCACAAAAATATTTTGAGTGTTTTAGTTATTTTTGGAAAGTATTTTTTTTTTAAAAAAAATTGTCAAAAATTCAAAAACAATTTTGCCCTGTTCTGGTGACTCAGTTGCGGGTAGAACCAGTTGCATGCCCCAGTCGTGAGTCCATCACAAGGATTTTCTGCGACTCACTGACGACTCATTGGTGGGTAAATGCTTCAGTCATGAACAAGACTTAGAATATTTTTCAAAAATTTGGAATTTCATACTTTTCGCGACTCAGGTTGGCAACTTGTTCGCAAGTGGAAGATCTAGTTGCGAGGGGTACACAGAGATTTTCGCCGCTCAGTTCGCAACTCTCTCGTGAGTGGAACTTCCAGTCGCAAAAAACATTTAGAAAATTTTTTCAAAAGTTTTCTTCAAGTGTTCTGGCAGTTGGCCCTGGCAGCTTGCACGCGACTTGACACAGTCGCAAAAATCGTGTGTCTTGCACAAAATGGGTCAGTTTTTAAGCTATTTCAACTCTCCCTTGAACATTTCTGACTATTCATCTCCTTCTTACCTGAACACTCTCAAACTCACCATATCACTCTCAAACAAACTTCTATTTTGAATCATTTCATTCTCAAATCTTCAAGGAAAAATATATGGGTTTCTATTTTCTCACTCTATTTTACATATTTATTTGTGCTTTTCCTCATTTTGTGAAAGTTTTTTTTGAGTTTGTGTGTTTTGCAATTTTCGTACATGGGTTTACTCTATTGGGTTGGCTAAAGGGGCTTTGTTGATTCTAGTGATTTGATGCTTGCTTCACTTGTATTCTTGATTGTTTCTTAGATGTGTTTCTTGACTATGTTGCTCTGTGCATATCATTCTCATGGTAGATTGTCACAATGACAGATATTTGTGACTTTGTGATTGACCATAGTTTACAGTGAACTGAATTGTGATTGTTTATTCATCATTACTAAACATCTGTTACATGTTTTAGTATACATTGCTTCAGTGTTGCTCATTCTCGCACACTGCTGACTGGGTTAATGTACTATGTTTAAGTGATATCTCGGTCTGAATTTCAATGAGCTTCCAATTTTTGACTCTCTTGAATCTAATCAAGTTGTTGTTCGTGTCTTGTGTCTATGCACTTGGATCTTTGCTATGTTTTTATTCTTTTGCAGATGTCTCGCCTATCGTCCAAAGAAAAAGAGATTGTAACTGATATTTCATCATCCCTTGTTGCTAAACAAACTCGTCTCTCATCTCAGTCGTCTAAAGACTCAAACCGTGAGAGGTTCAAAACTCCTCTCGATTCACAGACTCACTCAAGCATTTTTGAAGATGCTACTCCCATAGTGGAACGAGTGGTAAAGTTTGACACTTTGGGGACAACTTTTATCCCTAGAATCTTTGAAGCTAAAGATTAGGCCAATCTGTTTGGGAATTTTGAAGACCCGATGGAAGAGTTGGTTAGGGAATTCTTCTCAAATGCGAGATACATTGGAGTTGAGTTAAAATGCTAGGTAAGAGGAAAAGAGTTTTCCATCAATCTGAACTACATAGCCAAGGTCCTTTACATCACTAGACCTGAGAATGTGGACCTCACCCCTTATGATGATCGAACTCCTAAGGTTCAAGACATTTTGCAAGTTCTTGGGCCTGATCATGAAGTCTCCAGTAGAGGTACATCTATAAACACTGCAAAGTTTGCTCCGAAGTTGACCACACTGAAGCTGATCATGTTCACCAATCTCTACCCACTGTCCAACACTGCTTTTATCAATCTTTGAAGAGCACAATTCCTATGTGATCTTATTACAGGAGCCTCAATTGATATCTGTGCCCATATCTTCTCGACCATTGGGAAGACCGCAGCTCGATTAGCAACACGAGTATGTATTCCGTTTTGTAGTCTCATCATGAAGATCATACTTCTTGAAGGTGTCAATCCCCCATCAGATGGACAAATGATCAACCATCCTGGACCAATATCCATGATAACTCTCCAAGCTAGCAAGAGTCACTCCTCTCAAAAACCAAAGACTGAACACATGTCTCCTGCTACAACATCTGCTCATGGGTTAAATACACCTGTGCATACCGCGACTATCTCTCCTATCACCCTTGAGTTACAGCCAACTAGCAATTAGCCAAACAAGTCTAGTCCTCAAGCTGATAGGTTGGGTCTTTTGTTTGAAAATCTTCATATGTGCATTGCCGGAATTGAAAGACTTATCTACTCCATCAACAATCAAGTTCAATTGCGTCTTATGACCATGGAGAATCAACTAGATGCTATTCAGCAAAAATTAGAGGACAGGCTTTAGCTATTTGTGCCAAAAAGGGGGAGAGTTTATTGAAAGGGGGAGAGCAACACAAAGGGAAGTGTGCATAGTAAAAGGGAGAGTTGTGTGCTCAAGAGGAGAAAGCTGTCATATTCACTGACACATACCTTTGGACATATTGCCTAACTTTGGCTAGCCTAGTTTATCAGTTATTTATTTATAGTATTCTATTTTCTTTATAAACTCTTGGTTTTGTCTGGCTGTGTTTCTTGGGTTAATGTTTTGGTTTAAAACTCATGGATCTGTTTTAAAATACTCATGTTACTTTGGTTTGTTAATATTTAAAGTTGTTATTCAGTATGTTTATGTTTGTGCCCATGTTGCTTTTGTAAGCCTTTTAGGTTTGTTTCCATGTTTTTGTAGGCTTTTATATTTTGTACCATGCTATGCAGCCTTTATGTTCTATTGCCAATACTTCTAACTAAATGTTATGCATTTCCTTCAAGTATTTTCACTCTTGTGACCTTGTTCCTAGATGCATATACTTTATGTATTGTGCAATGGTTGAGTGTTGGGCATGTAGGTGATTTACATTGAGCTTATTGGCTTGTATGTCCAGATGTTCATTCCAAGTGTGAATGAGTATTGTGGTCACTATTTTATAGTGATTGCCTGTTTGGTCAAGTCAAGGTTTATTTGTCATTCCATTTTGCTTGATCGCATTGTGCTTGTCTCATATGTTATTACAAGTTTTTCTACATACAATGATGATGATACTGTGTTGTTATGTTTCAGGAGATTCTTGTTCACATGATTCAAGAGCTTATCAGATTCTATAGTTAGGTGTGAATGAGTTTTGTTCCATTATTCCCAACTCACATATTAAGTCTAGAGTTTGTTTTAGGGTTTTGTCACGGAATAGCTAAAGGGGGAGATTGTAAGGTTGAATTTTATCAACCATCTTGTTGGCTTCATTCCATCCCAAATTTTCTTTTATTTTAGCAATTAGTAACCTTGTATTTAGGTGGGAATCATGTAAAGGTAGTGAGTGAGAGACTGTGAAGAAATGCTTAAGATTGTGCAAGGATGCAAAGACTCGCGGGTGACTCGTGACTAGCAAGCCGCCAAAGTTGGCACACGAGTGGAGCATGCAGGGAAGCTAAAGAGTCATAGCAGCTGTTGCACTATAGGACGAAAGTCCCAAGCTGGCTAGGCAATTAGCTTGCGGCTTGAACTCATGACTCAACCCAGTCGTAAGGTCAAGTCGCCAGACCACCCTATTTGGGAAAAACTGACTTTTTACGTTCCTTCTCACCCTACAATATATATACCCTTATACCCACGATATTGAGAGAGCTTCTAGAGAGAATTTTGAGAGAAAAACCCTAGAGAAAAACAAGATTGATTCATCCACAATCTTCACATAAAGACTCTTTAAATTCATCTACTTTCTTCCTCTCCATTGTCAAATCCTTGAGAGGTACATTACCAAAACCTTTTCTCACCATACCCGTATCTATGAGAAGGCCATTTGGTGTTTGGGAAGTAGTTAAGAAGGGATCAATTTCATATTAGTTGATGCTATGGTCAAGTAGCGGAATCTGGGAAGCTAAAGAAGAAATAGGTTCGGCGTAACCTCATTGGAGTAGGAGCTTGGAGGACTTAGGTACATTGGGTAGATTAGGCTTGGAGGGTCTTCTGCTGTTCATGTATCCCAACTACATTCTTTACTGGATTGTTTACCGCTTGGAGGGCGGCGGAGTGGTTTTACGCCGAGGGCTTCGGCTTCCTCTTCAATAACACATCATGTGTTCTCCTTGTGTTTGCATCTCTTTTTCCTTAATCTTTTCCATTTAATTTATGCTGTGGATGTGATTTTATTTAGTGTAGATTGTTTATCAATTCTGTGTCAAGCTTATGTTCATATTCCACGCATTAATTGTTTGACTTTAAGCTTGAATTGGTAATTTGTATATTAGGGGTCTAAACTTATATACTATTTGAACTTTCAATCTAAGTTTTGCATGGCTTCCACTCTTCAAAATTGATAGGCCACAAACTGAATGATCCCTTGTGATAGAAATTAATTAATTAATTAGCAAAGTTATTAATTAATCAATTTTATCATACAAATACATTGTAGCACAAATAAATCACCAATAAACTAATTATGTAACGGAAAATAAATAACATGGTGATTTGTTTACGAATGATGAAAACCTAACGGCAAAAACCCCACCGGGTGATTTTGCAAGTCACCATTCTTGAAACTCCACTATTATCATAACAAATGGTTACAAGTAAAGGAATCCCACGTACCTTACCAACCTATAGTTGAACTCTTACCCCAATACCCAATTGGACTTGTTTTGTAGTGACAGTTTCTCTTTTCAATGCACAGCTCTCAAGTACGTGACTAACCAATTGCGCGGATCCTAGTACGCGACTTCAATTACCAACTAAGAAGGTTGTTGGCTGCAAAGTTCTTCCATTCATTCACACGATAAAGATCAAGAAGATGCTTGGTTACAAAACCCTATAGTGCATATACACAGCAACTTCTTTAAAAGAAAGAGATGAACTAGGGCAAGAACTTCGTCTCAGGTCACAATTTGCTTGAACAGAGTTTGCTCAATACTTGTTCAACTTGTGAACTCTTTGACGGCCCTTAAAACAATCATTTTATATGTCTAGGGTTAGGAGAAAAGAAAGCCCAAAGACATCTTCACGGATGCTAGAAAATCATATCAGAATTCTGAAATTCCTAAACCTCAATAGATAGGAGGTGTCGAGAAGCTGTTGAGCAGGTGTCGAGTACACGGCTTGAACAGCTTTCTTAAGCTTAATAGATGCAGTTGTCGAGTTTTAATGAATTTACACTATCAGCTTGTTTTTTTGGACAGACTTGAAGGCTTTAACACTTGATCTTGAAACATGGTTTCTTAAAGTATTTGAACACATCCTAAATCTACCCAAATACAAGTAAAGTGCATTTTGTCAAAGGATAAGCCAATTACATAAAATAGTGACATATGTTCCTAACAAGTGAAACACATATGTCCTAATAATCTCCCCCTTTGGCAATCCGTGACAAAACCACAACAAACAAATGAACATATGAGAAAAGTCATAAATCACTCAACTCATACTCACTTGTTGAATACAATAAAATCTATCCTAACACAAACTCTTGAAAATCTTTGCAAGAAGAAAGTTTATGGCTAGTAGACTTTGACAAACTGTATTTCTGAAACACTTTAAACAAAACTCGTCAAGGCATCTTTATGTGAAACAGAAATAATAGATTGCATACAAGTAATAAGAAGCATGTGTATAAGGAGAAAAGAAATAACACATGAAAGAGTAGGTGAAAGAAAAACATACATCAATATAAAGAAAGAGATAAGAACAATGTATGTTTATATATGGTCACAAGACCTAATGTACAAGAACAATGTATCTATAAAAGAAAGAAAAGAAAAGAAAAAATACATCATATCCTCACTACATCCCTCAAAACATCTCGACACTCTCCCTAACAAAATGGTCCTATATTAACTCTCCCTCTAAGAATAACTACTCTCATAACCAAAACTACTTCCCCTTTTTGTCACAAGTGACAAAAGGTAAGAGGTCAAGTAGACATCTCATTGGTAGAGCTAGCATCTCCATCAGCATCATCCGAAGCATCATCGTCATCACCATCATCCTCATCCTTAGAATCAGAAGCTATGGGAGGAGGTGGTGGAGGAGAAGCCTTAGAAGCAAAACCACCCATAGACGCCTATCGCCGTGCAATACAACCGACACGAACGTTCACCTGATACAACTCCGTAGAAAGTGTATCTAGGCGAGCATCCATGCACTGCAGCTGCGCCATGATGCCTCCTAAAGTAACATCGCCCGAAGAAGAGGAAGGAGTGGATGTGTATGGAGCAGAACGAGATGGAGCTGAACGGGAGGAAGGAGCTGCTAAATCTAACTGCCTCGACCGAATCTGGACCTCACTACATTTAACGGTAGCATAATCTTTGGCACACATGAAGGTGAAATGGTCGAAAGAGGGAAAAAGAACAGAAAAGTGGTGTAAGGTCCTAGTGATAGTGAAAGAAAAAATGAGCTTATCACGGGACGCCAAATCTAGATGAACATCTATAATAGAGAGAATGAAATGAGAAGGAAAGTCTATAGTAAGATGCTCAAGAAGAGATAACAAAAATCAAGCACAAGTCTCTGTGATGGAGTTGTAGTGAGAGAGTGGATGCAAAACAAAGGTCATCACCATGTTCATGAATCTAAGACCTTTAGCAAAAGGTCTACATGGTGTAAACTAACGCTCACCCCAATCCGAAGGGTGTTCATAGAAAGCAGTCATGAGCTCATCCTTGGACACAGTCCACAGACGCTCAAAACTAGGATAGTCAGGAAACTCTATCCTAGGGACTCGAAGCACATCTGCAACAAGTTATGGTGTGATAGGAATGCGCATACCTCGAACGCGAGTAAAGCAAAGAGGTACTGAACAATCAATCCCATGCATATTGGAGTAACACTCTTGGATAAGCACAAGAGGACAGGTGACCAGAACGTCACACAGTGACTCCCATTCCCGACTGTGAATGATAGTGGGAAGGTCAGTGTCGGCGAAGTCCGCCAAAATGACTTGGCATTCTGAGAGAATGCCTTGTGGGCATCATCATCATGGAACCGAAGTGAAAGAGGAGCAGAATTAGAAGATGAAGAAGCTCCGAAACGAAGAGGGTTCTGAGCAGGAGTAGATTTACGCTTAAGTGCCATAGACACAACTAACGTAAACAGAAAGAGAGGAAGAGAAAGAAAAGACAATCAGAAAAGTCCAAGCAATTCCAAATATAACAAATATATTGAAAAGAGAGTACGTATGAATGGAAAATGCATGAACATGTGACATGCAAAAGAAATTGCATCATGGGCTCAGCCCAATCCAAACCTATTAGCACACAAATAGATAACACACATCTAAATGCATGAAAATACTATTATAATGCTAATGTGATGCAATGTATGAGGTTTTAAACTCATTTAAGTGAAAACACATCCCAAAATTTCAATAAAAACTCATCAATTTTGAAAAACCCCAAAATTTTTCAAAAACCCTAAAACCTAGGTTTCAAAACATGAAATGCATGAATATGAAAAGATATGAAGCTTACCAAGTGAAGAAAAACTTGAAAAAGCTTGAAGAAACCTTGAGGAATGAAGATTGGAGTGAGATGAGATAGTTTAGGAGAGAAAACAGAGATCTATAGAGAGAGAGAGAGATTGAGAGAAATGAGGGTTGGATTGCACAAGGAAGCTTAAATAGACCCTCAGTAAATCTCGACAAATGAAGGTGTCGAGAGGTGTCAAGACATCTATCGTGGAAGGTGTTGAGAAAATGCTCGTCGACAGTAGAAGGTATCGATGAGGTGTCGAGGAACAAACCAACAAATACAAGAATAGAAACTCGATCGGTCCACCAGGTGTCAAGAAACTATCGAGGATCCAGGAACTTTCTCAATCGATCCACTTGGTGTCGAGAAGTTATCAGGATTGCGATAAGAAAAAGCTGAAGAAGCTTAATAGACAGCAAGGTATCGAGGAGGTGTTGAGCTAGCTTTTAAAAGCAGTTTTTCGAGATGTGAAAAAGACAGACATGAATGCAATCCAACATGCAACTCAACCAATGATCCAATCAACATATTAAGCTCTTAAAAAACATCTCTTAACAATAATTTTAAGTACATGGATCTCAAAAAAAAAAAAAAAAAAAACACACACACACACACACACTAAACTAGTCTAACCAATTTTATATTTCAAAAACAAGTTAAGATAGTTTAGTGAGCATATATTAACACATGTAAAATCTTGTGATAGCCAAATCACATTGTACCTGCATGTGTACCAAGAGTAGTAAAGAATATTGCGTGTTGTGCGTGAAGAACATCGCAAGATTGCATAAGTGTATACATGTTATGACAATTTGAGATATGAGAAAATTACTTTAACTCACACACAATCATAACTACTTGATGGGGACTATCACCTTTAAGGTACATCCTCTTACTCACACATCTCCTAGAATACACGCTTGCAATCATTTTTAAAGAATTTTTTACATTTTTTTTTTTTTGCTTTTTATTCTCTTTGCATATTTTTCTTTTTAAGCATATCATGCATGGGCATATTAGAGAGAGAAATGAAATACCCAATGATATTTGACATTCCAATTTTGCTATGCCTAAGCACACAAATGTCATTGACACTGCACTTGTTATGTCGAAGCATACAGGTGTCATATTATGATTAGCGGGCAATAGTGATGAGATGGTTATTAATGCTTTTCTCTTAGGATTTTTTAGTCCTTCCCATCAAAAAGAGTGATACGAGTGTTAAGTATAGTAAATAACCTAATCTTACTCATCACAAACAAGAGCCACAAAGCTCACTTACTTAGTTGTGCGTAGAGATGCTCATCCAAACTACAAGAGATACAAGTTTAGAAAACTTTGTTTCATTGGCCATCCAAGGTACACAAATACCAATGTACACAAAACACACACTGCTTTTGTATTTTCTGATTTTTTTCAAATTTTTTTAATTTTTATATGAAAAACAAAACAAAACAAAACCGAAAAAATAACCAAACAAAAACATGTTAAACAAAAAAAACAATGCATAAAAACTAGACTGACTCAAAACATGAAAGCAAAACACATAAGTAATGCACACACAAAAATAGAATCACTTGGAGCCCTTTTCCTTCCATACTTTGGAAGAACCTTTCCTTTGATTAAACCCTTGAATCGGCGGTGAGGGGGAAGAATTAAAACCGTTCTAGTTTGAAAGGAACATGAAGGCTTTGAGAAGATCTCCAAGGAGAGCAGGAGAGGATTGAAGCTGATTTTGGTTCCCAGATGCTATTATGTCATTGCTCTGTTGAGTGGCAAGCCGCTTGTAGCAATTTGGTCGAGTATGACTAGCTCCACAATGATGACAGAGATGCTGCTTCTTTTGTTTAGGGTTTTTAGAGTTAGCCTTCCTAGCCCTAGGGTTTTTAACATCTTTATTCTCAAGCTTAGGGGGTGCTCTTAAGATAGATTTACCGTTGTCTAAGTTCTCACTAACTAATTCAATTTTAATCTCATTGTTCTTAATTTTAACATTATTAGCAGGAGGAGCAAAAACAGTAGTACCAGTAGAAGCAATATTAGAGGAAGAAAGACCATACCCTAAATCTGTTCAATTTGAAGCAGATTTTTGAATGCTGAACATCTCATCAAGCTTTGCACTTGAAGTCTTTTCCAATTGAGCACTGACTTGAAACAGCTCCGCTTCAAGCTTCTTGGTCTTCTTAACCAAGAAATTGTTCTCAAACCTCAGTGCTCCAATATTCTGATTAACCTCATCAAACTTTGTGGAAACCTTCTCACAGTCAAGTTCCACATCACTAAACTTCTTGGTGGTTAGCCTATACAGTTTCTCATGCTTCTCAGAAAGCTTGTACAGTTTCTCATAGGCTATATGGATGTCATCTTGATCATCCATCTTCTCAAATCTAGATTCCACCAATTCCTCTTCTTCAACCATATCTTCAACAATCCTATCAGTAGGATTAACAATGGCAGTGAATGCATTCAAGATTCCGTCATTCTCATTATCGAAATCATCCTCAGGCTCGGTGTCGCTCAAGGTAGCAACAAGTGCCTTGCTCTTCCCAATGCTCTTGAGATATGTAGGACACTCATGTTTCATATAACCGAAGCCTTGACACCCAAAGCACTTAGGTCCTGTGGGAACAGTGTACTGACCACCTTCCTTAGCATCCTTCTTCCCTTTGTCTTGGCCTTTAAACTGAGAAGAGTTGGATTGCCTGTGGTCCTTGTCGAAGGCCTTTCCATTTGCATTTTTCATAAACTTCTTGAATTGCCTGGTGATGTAGGACTTCATATTGGAATCTTCATCATCTGAAGACTTATCTGTCTCACTGCTCTTGGCCTTCAAAGCCATGCTCTTGCTTTTATCCAACTTGCCTATTCTTGTTAGCCCTAGCTCGTATGTCTACAAGTTTCCAACCAGCTCAGTTAGAGGAATCTTGTCAATATCCTTTGATTCCTCTATTGCTGTGATCTTGGCATGAAATCTCTCAGGTAAAGATCTGAGCACTTTCCTTACAATCTTGGGTTCAGAAATGGTTTCCCCAAGATTAAAGGCTAAGTTCACTATGTCCTTTAGCTAGGCATAGAACTCATCAAATGACTCATCCTCTATCTTTATCTCTTCAAAGCTAGTAGTGAGCCTCTAAAGCTGTGAGTCCTTGACAGCCTTAGTACCCTCATAGGTTTTCTAGAGGATGGTCCATACTTCCTCAGTAGTTTCAGTAGAGGATATCTTCTTGAACTCCTTATTGGTGACTGCACTAAATAAAACATTCAATGCCCTGCTGTTGAAGTTTGCCGCCTTGATCTTGGCTTTATCCCAATCAGCCGGCACTTCCTTTGGCTTAGTCCAGCCAATCTCGATAGTTTGCCACACCTTTTCATCTGAAGACTGCAAGAAAGCTCTCATGCATACTTTCCAGTATGCATAGTTAGTGCCATCAAATAAATGAGGTATGATTAACGACTGTCCTCTCTCCATGACAAATAGGGGTCAACGGATCAACACAACAAAGATTAAACCCTAATCAAAGTGTGCCTACTCTGATACCACTTGATAGGCCACAAACTGAATGACCCCTTGTGATAGAAATTAATTAATTAATTAGCCACGTTATTAATTAATCAATTTATCATGCAAATGCGTGGTAGCACAAACAAATCACAAATAAACTAATTATGTAGCGAAAAATAAATAACACGGTGATTTGTTTACGAATGGGGAAAACCTAACAGCAAAAACTCCACCGGATGATTTTCAAGTCACCACTCCCAAAACTCCACTATTATCACAACAAGCGGTTACAAGTAAAGGAATCCCAAGTACCTTACCAACCTACAATTGAACCCTTATCCCAATACCCAATTGGACTTGTTCTATAGTGACAGTTCCCCTTTTCAATGCACAGCTCCCAAGTACGTGACAACCAATTGCGCGGATCCTAGTACACAACTTCAATCACCAACTAAGAAGGTTGTTAGCTGCAAAGTTCTTCAGTTCATCCACACGATGAAGATCAAGAAGATACTTGGTTACAAAACCCTATGGTGCACATACACAGCAACTTCTTCAAAAGAAAGAGATAAAGTAGGGCAAGAACTTTGTCTCCGGTCACAATTTCTTGAACAGAGTTTGCTTAATGCTTGTGCAACTTGTGAACTCTTTGACGGCCCTTAAAACAATCCTTTTATATGTCTAGGGTTAGGAGAAAAGAAAGCCCAAAGACATATTCATAGATCCCAAGAAAATCATATCAAAATTCTAAAATTCTTAAATCTCGACAGATAGGAGGTGTCAAGAAGCTGTCGAGCAGGTGTCGAGCATATGGGGCTTGAACAGCTTTCTTAGCTTGATAGATGCAGCTATCGAGCTTTAATGAATTTGCACTATCAGCTTATTTTCTTGGATAGACTTGAAGGCTTCAACACTTGATCTTGAAACATGGTTTCTTGAAGTATTTGAACACAACCTAAATCTACCCAAATACAAGTAAAGTACGTTTTGTCAAAGGATAAGTCAATTACATAAAATAGTGACGTATGTTCCTAACAAGTGAAACACATATGTACTAACAAAATAATATATATATATATATATATATGTACTTCACTTGCCATTCGAGAATTTTTTTTTTTTTTTAGTAAATTCCATTCACACCCCCTGAAGTTTGAACTAATGCCAACCAGATCCAAGACTTTTTAAAAGTAACTAATTAATTTGATCCCTAATGCCAACTTAGTCTCTTAAATGGTTGAGAAAAAATAACTAACTGTTTAAGAACTAAGTTGGTTTTAGGGACCAAATTGGCTTGTTTTGAAAATTCTTAGACCTAATTGGCATTAACCCAAACCTCAGAGTATGTTAATAGAATTTACCTTTTTTTTTTTTTTTTTTTGGTTTAATTGAGTTAAATATATATCATTTTTGTTTAGCCATTTTCCTTCCAAGATCAAACTTCAAACCCCTAATATGTGTTATAGATTCTAATATTAATATTTGATGTGAAGTTATTGCTCCAAAGTTCGGAGTTTAGATCTTGACGATGATGATAATAAAAAAATTTATCCACCGTAAGAAAACTTAAGTCTCACATACATTTTATCTCAAATTCGTGTAATTAAGTGGGGTTTAAGTGGTAAGTCTCTGATGGTTGAATACGTCATATGTTGAAACTCTCTCAAAAAAAGGAAAAAAAGTGGGTTCAAGTGATAAAAGTAGTGATAATGATACCTGTAAAGTTGTGATTTACAAATATGTATTTTGTTGGCTTCAATTCCGTGCCAAATTTGATTGTAATTCTATTCAATCTTTTGTACCCTGTATTTATTGTGGGATTTGACTGTAAGGGTTGTGTGATAGAGATAGAGTGTGAAAACTCAAACAATTGAAGACTGAAGAGTTTTTGTGGGTATCTCGCGACTAAGCATCCCGTGAAGTGACTCATGTGACTTGCACATGCTGGAATGCAAAGAGTCAGGATAGAATGGAGACAGCTGTGTCTTGTGAGTATCTTGTGGGAAAGGCCTTCCCGCGAGACACTCGCAAGACATTCTGTTTTACCAGACTGTCAATTCTGATACACACTTTCTGTGCCTATACTATTTATACCCACATTACCCACAAATGTTAAGGGGTGTTTTTGAAAGAAAACCCTAGCCAAACACCTTGAGAGTTAGAGATTGTTATACCCACAATCCTCTACACAATAGCTTGTGGATTTTCCTCAACTCCTGCCTCTCTATTTCCATACCATTGAGAGGTTGATAGCCCAAACACTTACCACACCTTTTCAAAGTGTCAAGTGAGTTTTTGGTGTTGCTAGGAAGCATTGGAAAAAGTCAAGGATGGCAGATGTAGCATGGAGCTCGTTGCGGGATTCGAAGAGCTAGACAAGACACAGTTTTGAGAAGCCTTGTTGGAGTAGGAGCTTGGAGGGCTTAGGTACAACGGGTAGATTAGGCTTGGAGGGTCTCTTGCTAACCCATGTATCCCAACTGATTGTCTAGTGAATCGATTATCGCTTGGAGGGTGGCGGAGAGGTTTTTCACTGAGTTCTTCAATTTCCTCTTCAATAACACATTGGCGTGTTATCTATGTTTGCATTCTTCTTCCCTACTCTTTTACATTTCATTTTACTGTTGTGATTATATGAATATGTGTTAGAGTAGCTTGTTTGTTTATCCACTTGCATTTACACTATTCTGCACTTAGAATTAAGTTAATGTAAAATATGTCGAGCCGTAACTTTAATTTGGGGATCTAAACAGCTCTTGTTGTGGTTTAAATTCCTGAGTGTGATCCTAGACTCTCTTGGTTTGCTATAGAAAGTGATATGGTAAAGGCCAACATGAAGCATAGTAAAGGTGTTTGTGAAAATGACTCTATGAGCATTTTTGGAGATTTTTCTACTAATGAATTTTTAGAGTTATTCAAATCAAAGAAACATGCTAGAATCTTTATACAAATGCTGAAATCACTAGTTCATAGGAATCATGATATTCATAATAGATTGTGTGAGTCAAATTCCTTAATTGACAAATATAAGAAAAGGAATAGACGTTTATGTGATAAACTAGATTGTCTGAAAAGAAAGATTCACTCATCTATGAATGAAGTAAAGAAAGATGTGTCTTGCTTTGATGGTCAAGAATGCCTATCTCGTGCTTGTCTTTTTGTTCATACCACATTGAAAGTATTTAATTCATGTTTATGGTATCTTGACAGCGGTTGTTCAAGACATATGACTAGAGATAAATCTTTGTTCAAAACTCTTAAAGAGAAGGAAGATGGCTTTGTGACATTTGGAGATGGTAGTCATTCACAAGTTCTTGGAAAGGGAACCGTGGATATTCCAGGACTGCCTTTGTTAACTGATGTGCTGTACATTAAGGGATAGAAAGTGAACTTGCTGAGTATCACTCAGATTTGTGATGAAGACTTCTTAGTCCAATTTTCAAAGAAGGATGTCTAATCCTAAATTAAGAAGGTGTTCAGGTTTTGAAGGGACTTAGGACCACCGACAATTGTTATGGGGTCATTCCCAAACCAAGCATAGCATGTCGAAGTGCTTGAGTAAATCTTTTGGAGTTGTGGCATCAAAGACTTGGACATGCTAATTACAAACAAGTGGCAAAAGTCTCAAAGCTTGAAGCTATGATTGGTTTGCCAAAGTTTGGAAAAATAGAGAAGAATGTTTCTGGTCCATGTCAATTGGGAAAACAAACAAAGTCAAGCCATCCGAAAGTAAATGTGGTTGCTACTTCTTGCCCTTTGGAGTTACTAAATGTGGATCTAATGGGTCCAACAAGAACAGAAAGTATGGGTGGAAAGCGCTATATTATGGTGGTTGTTGACGATTTCTCAAGATATTCTTGGGTGGAATTTCTTAGAGAGAAGTCGGAAGCATGTGACAAGATGGAAAGGCTATGCAAGAGGCTGGAGAATGAGAAGGGAGTTCCCATAGTTAAAATCATAAGTGAACATGGGAAGGAATTTGAAAATGCAAAGTTTGAAGCATTCTGCAATAAACACGACATCAAGAAGGAATTTTCAGCTCCAAAAACTCCACAACAGAATGGGGTGGTTGAAAGAAAGAACCGGGTGATCCAAGAAATGGCAAGAGTAATGTTACTAAACAAAAGCATTCCACAAAAGTTTTGGGCTGAAGTAGTGAATACTTCGTGTCACATTGGGGATACGATTTACTTCCAGGCAAGAACAAAGAAGACATCATATGAAATTTGGAGAGAAAAGAAGCCGAAGGTGAAATATTTTCAAGTATTTGGAAGCAAGTGTTATATTCTCAATGATAGGGAGAATCCTAGAAAATTTGATGCTAAGAGTGATGAAGGGTTATTCCTAGGCTACTCAACAAATAGCCGAGCATATAGAGTGTACAATAAGCGCACTAAGACAGTGATGGAATCGATAAATGTAGTCATCGATGACACTATCTCTGAAAGGATACTGATGATGATGGTGAAGGACCGAATCTCAAAAAGAATGAGGGTGACGACAACATGTCTCAAGGTGAGGATGTTGAGAAAGAATCACTAGAAAAGGAGTTTACACCTCTTATATCAAGAAGTGAGACTAGATCAACTCAAGGATCTTCTAGTCCACTCACCCCTCCTGAAGTTCAACCTTCAATCTCTCGTGATGAGGAACCTTCCACTTCCAAGAGACCATAGTCAAGGGTAACTCTCAATCATCCCTTAAGCAATATCATTGGTGATTTAGATGAAGGAATTTGGTTGAGTAAAGGACTAGCCTATAGTGCGAATCATGTGACATACAACTACTATCTTGCTCAATTTGAACCAAAGAAAGTGGAGGAAGCTTTAAAGGATGAGAATTAGGTAGAGTCTATGCACCAAGAGTTGCATCAATTTGTTAGAAATGATGTATGGGAGTTGGTACCAAGGCCCAAGGATACACATGTAATCGGCACCAAGTGGATCTTCAAGAACAAGACTGATGAAGATGGTGAAATTGTCCGAAAAAGTCTAGATTGGTGGCTCAAGGATATACCCAAGTTGAAGGCATAGACTTTGATGAATCTTTTGCTCCAGTTGCAAGACTAGAGTCAATCTGAATTCTTCTCTCCATAGCATGAATTATGAACTTCAAGTTATATCAAATGGACGTGAAGAGTGCTTTCTTGAAGGTATTTTGAACAAAGAAGTGTTTGTTGAGCAACCAAAGGGGTTTCAAGACCCTTACTTTCCAGATCATGTGTTAAGGCTGAAGAAGGCATTATATGGGTTGAAACAAGCACCAAGAGTTTGGTATGATCGCCTCACCACATACCTCTTGGATCATGGTTACAAGAGAGGTCAAGTCGATCGAACTTTGTTTGTCAAAAGAGATGAGAAATCTCTCCTTGTTGCTCAAGTATATGTGGATGGCATTGTCTTCGGATCCATAATCGATCACCTAGTTCATGAATTCTCAGAAGAAATGAAAAGGGAGTTTGAGATGAGCATGGTGGGAGAGCTAAACTACTTCCTAGGGCTTCAAGTGAAACAACGGGAAGATGGAATATTTATCTCTCAATAGAGATATGCCAAAAATCTTGTAAAGAGATTCGGCCTAGACTTTAAGAAACACACTTCCACTCCCATGAGTTCCTCAGCAAAACTAAGTCGTGATGCAGCAGGTGTAGAAATGGATCCAACACTTTATCGAAGCATGATCGGTAGTCTTCTCTATCTCACTGCTAGCAGACCAGACATCGCTTTCAGTGTAGGAGTGTGTGCTCGATTTTAGGTAGCACCCAAAGAGTCACACTTGACAGCAGTCAAACGAATTATTCGCTACATAAATGGCACATTTGATAATGGAATTTGGTATTCAAGAGACTCGAATGAGTGCCTAGCTGGATATTCTGATACTAACTGGGCCAGTGCATTGATGACAGGAAAAGCACTTCCGATGCTTGCTTCTATCTTGGAAATAACTCAATGTCATGGATGAGCAAAAAGCAAAATTCAGTTTCTCTATCAACGGCTGAAGCTGAGTTCATTGCAGTGGCAAGTTGTTGTGCACAATTACTATGGATGAAAAAGCTTCTACATGATTATGGAATCACTCAAGACACTATGTGTGTGTTCTGTGACAGTACAAGTGACATAAATTTGTCCAAAAATCTAGTTCAACACTCAAAATCAAAGCATATCAAGATCCAGTACCACTTCATTCGAGATTTGATGGAGGAAAAGACTGTGTATTTGGAGTTCATCAACACTGACAACCAAAAGGCAGACATTTTTACTAAACCTCTTGATGGTCCAAGGTTTGAGTCTTTGCGTAAGACCATTCGTGTCGGTATCATTCCTTGAACTCTATCTCTTATGTGAACCTATTCTGTTCATTGTTGCACATCTGGTGTTTAGGTTTCACATGCTTAGATATTAGCATTTTTTTTGTTTTTTGTTTTGGTTTATAACTTTTTTTTTTTGTTGATCTCACTTTTCCTGTTTAGTTTTTGAGTGTGTTCAAAAATTCAAAAACCTATAAAAATTGAAAAATCTTCAAAATGTTTGATTGCTTGTGTTGTGTATATCACATGTGAGTTTGGCCTAGTACCTTTGTACTAATGGTGTAGTGCATTTACGAGCTTAACTTGTTATGTATGCACATATATCTTTTGTGGGAGAAATCTTGAAAACTATGTGTGTTTGTTGTAAATAGATCTTCAAGCTTGTCATGAATGATTAGTCAATAGTCTTGATGGTCTTGATACTTGCATAGACTTGTGCCTACATCTCTTCCCACTTTACTTTTATGTTTTTGCTATAGAGCTCACCAAATGTAGATCTCTAAATGAAAAGAGATAATGAGCTGCAAAAGCCTATCGCACATACTAGTATTTGATTAGGAAAAAGGGAAAGTGACTTTCGTATTAAAATGTATGTGCTCAAAAAGCCAAAGGCTAAATCTAAAAGTTGAAATATCAAAAATTTCAAGCACCGATCTCAAGAAGAGATGTATTATCCAAAATGGACCAACTGTTATGATTTATGCAAAAGCCAAATGAAAAGCTTCTATGATTTGTAATCATTCTCTTATGGGAGGTCATATATGCTCATTTCTATAATTGAGATAGTCCACTTGATTTCGTACCAGTTGTGTATAACTTAATTGAATTGATCATTGAAGCTTCACTCTGATCTAAGGACTATTCCACATTTGATACTCACCCACAACACACAAGACTTCGATTCAATTAATGCTTATCTCATTTATGTGATTATACATGTTCAAATGTGATGTGTATGCTTTAGTACTTGCCGATCAAACCCAAAAAGATTTTTGAGTATTTTATATGTTTTTGAAAGTGATTTTATGCTTTCGTGATTTTAGTTTTTGTTTAAAATGCATTTTTGTGTTTTTCTTCAAAAACTGGTTCAAAGGTCTTTTCGCGAGAATCTCACAACTTAGAGCTTCCCGCGAAATGTGCTTAAGGGAAATTTCAAAGTCACATTTTCATACAGAAAGTCTCACTACTGTCTCGCGAGTATTTTGCAATTAAACTCTTCTCACAAAATGTTTTAGGCAAAAACTGAAAATTTTTCAAGTTCATACAGAGGCTATTGCGACTATCTTGTGACTGTTTTGCGATTAAAAGCTTCTCGCGAAAGCTTTTGATCTTCAGTGGTCCTTTTCGCAACTGTATCGCGAGTGTCTCGCTACTACCTAACTTGCGAAAAATTCGTGTTTTCAGTTTTTATGTAGCAGCTATGACATATTTTCAAACATTTTCATTTCCCTCGCTTAGACTCTCTTGAACCCCCTTCAACCCAAAACCATTTTTCACTAAAACCTCCTCATTTTCAAGCAAAAATATCTGCAAAATCACTTCAAGGTATGTTTTCCTAAACATTTTCTTCATGTTTTTTGAGATTATGCAGAAAATTAAGTTAGGGTTCAAAATTTGGGGATTTTCGAAAATTGGGTTGGGGTTCTTAGTTTGTGTGAAATTTTTTCAAAATCTTTGATTGGGTTGAGTCCCATTTGCTGTGATTTTTCTTGTGTTGGCCCCATGTGGCAGTTTGAGCATGTGTTGAGGCATTTTTCACTATGTTCGTGCATTATTCATAACTATTGTGCATTGTTGCATGTCAAATGCTTGACAGAATGTCCTAGTGACATTCTTGTGCTAAATTGGATTCAAGTGAATTCCAATTTCTGGGTTTACACTTGTTTGACCTTGTTTAACTTGTTTTGGTCACTGATTATGTGTTTAACACACTTTGCCCATGTTGCACATACTAGGCACACACTAGGGCCCTATAGGCACATCTCATACATCTCATGATGCACACACACATGCACCAGCACATGCACTGCCTAGGCACACACATAAACACAATACTGAATTCATGCATTGTGTTTATGCTTACTGGGTTTAACACCTTAGCATGCTGTTTGAGTTTTTTTGCTCTGTTTTGAGTTGTTTTTGCTTTATTTTAGGTTGTTTTACGTTTGTTTTGAACTAACTTGAATTTAATCAAGTTTTGTGTTCTGTGTTTGTGTTTTTGCATTTGTTTCTTGTTCTATGTGATATTTGTGTAGATGTCTCCTACCAAACATTCTACGACCAAGAAATCCACAAAATGTTCACAACTTAATTATGATAACTTCAAGTTTGTTAAGGCTAATATGAAGTATAATGACTGCTACAAGAATAAAACGATCAACATGGAAAGGACTATTCCACATTTGATACTCATCCACAACACACAAGACTTTGATTCAATTAATGCTTATCTCATTTGTGTGATTGTACATGTTCAAATGTGATGTGTATGCTCAAGTACTTGCTGATCAAACCTAAAAAGATTTTTGAGTGTTTTATATGTTTTTGAAAGTGATTTTATACTGGTTCAGAGGTTGTTTCACGAGTAGCTCGCGACTTAGAGCTTCCCGCGAAATGTGTTGAAGGGAAATTACAAATTCACATTTTCATACAAAAAGTCTCGCTACTGCCTCGCAAGTATTTCGCAACTAAACTCTTCTCGTGAAATGTTTTTAGGCGAAAACTGGAAATTTTTCAAGTTCATACAAAGGCTATCATGACTGTCTCGTGACTGTGTCGCTACTAAGAGCTTGTCATGAAAGCTCCAGTGTGTCTCGCGACTAATCTTGTGACTGCCTAACCCGCGAAAATTGTGTGCTTCCAATTTTATATAGCAGATGTGACAGTTTTTTCAAACATTTTGCTTTTCCCTCGCACCAATTTTCACTCAAACCCTATCACTCTCAAGCTTATTTTCTGCATTTTCTTCATTTTTTATGAGTTTATGCAGAAATTTAAGTTAGGGTTCTAAATATTGGGGATTTTCAAAAATTGGGTTGGGGTTCTTAAATTTGTGACAATTTTTCCAAAATCTTTGATTTGGCTGAGTCCCATTTGTTGTTTGTGTTTGTGTGTTGGCCCCTTAAGGCATTCTAAGCTTGTATTGAGGTAAATTTCTCCTTGTTCATGCATTGTTCATAGTTGGATTTCACTGTTGCATGCTAGGTGTTTGACAGAATGTCCTAGTGACATTTTTGTGTTGAATTGGACTCAACTGAGTTCCAATGCTTGGATTTAATCTTGATTGATCATGTTTACCATGTTTTGGTCAGTGTGTAAGGTTGAATTTATTCAACCATCTAATTGGCTTTATTTCGTATCAAATTTGCTTGTATTTCAGCATTTAGTAACCCTGTATTTAGGTGGGCTTGTTGTAAGGGTAGTGAGTGAGATAAAGTGAAGTTTGCTCAAGAGTGTGCAAGAAAACAGAGACTCGTAGCTGGGTCTCGCGGGTGACTTGCGGCTGCAAGCCGCCAGACGCAGCACACGTGCCAAGCATGCCAGAAGGTGAACAGTCATGCTAGCTGGAGCACTATAGGACAAAACAAGACAACTGGCCATACGGTTATCTCGCGACTGGATCTCGCGACTCAGTCAAGTCGCAAGGCCAAGCCGTGAGCCAACCCTGTTTTAAAAAATCCTGACGTTTCACATTCCTCTCTTACCCTAGTATATATACCCCTTATACCCACAAAAGAAAGAGAGCTTCTAGAGAAAATTTTGAGAGAGAAACCCTAGAGTAAAACAAGATTGATTCATCTACAATCTTTACATAAGTGCCTCTTCAAATTCCTCAACTCTCTTCCTCTCCATTGCCAAATCCTTAAGAGGCTTTTTACCAAAACCTTGTTCTCACCATATCCATTACTGTGAGACGGCTGTTTGGTGTTCTGGGAAGCAGTTAGGAAGGAACCAATCTTCATTGGTTGATGCTATGGTCTAGTAGCGGAATCCGGGAAGCTAGAAAAGAAAAAGGTTCGGCGCAACCTCGTTGGAGCAAGAAGGTTGGAGGGCTTAGGTGCACTGGGTAGATTAGGCTTGGAGGGTTTATTGCTGTCCATGTATCCCAACTACATTTTCTAGTGGATTGTTTACCGCTTGGAGAGCGGCGGAGAGGTTTTACGCCGAGAGCTTCGGTTTCCTCTTCGATAACACATCGCGTGTTGTCTTTGTGTTTGCATCTTCCTTCCCTTTTATCTTTGCCTTTTATTATCTGCTATGGGTTGTGATTTTAATTTGACTTAGATAGTTTTTCCAATTCCATATTATAGCTTATGTTAATTCTCTGCACATTAGTTGTTTGACATAATGCTTAAATTGGTTAAGTTGTAATTTGGGGGTCTAAACGTTCAAGGGTGTTTTTACACTATTTTGAACTTTCACAGTGCTTGTGTGTTTTACACACTTTGTCCATTTTGTGCCACAATGCCATGCCATGCACACACTAGGCACACACCTAGACACCCTTTAGGCACGCCCCATGCATCACATGCTGCACACACATGCATCAACACATGCACAGCACAGACACACACATGCATAGTGATTCACTTCATGCATGTTGCTTTTGTTTACATGGTTAAACACTTATAGCATGCTGTTTTGTGTCTGTTTGCTCTGTTTTGAGTCGGTTTTGCTCTGTTTTAGGTAGCTTTACCTTTGTTTTGAACTAACATGTATCTAATCATGTTTTTGTGTTCTGTATTTGTGTTTTTGCATTTGTTTCTTCTCTGTTCTGTGTTCCTTTGTGCAGATGTCACCTACTAAGCATGCAGCTCCTAAGAGATCATCCTCTAAATGTGCACGCACTGATTTTGATAACTTCAGGTCTGCTAAGGCTGATATGAAGTATAATGACTACTATAAGGATAAAACGATCATCATGGAAAGGGTCATACAAATGGAATCACTTGAGGACACTTTCATACCTGAAGTGTTCAAGGACAAGGCGTGGACAAAGCTCTTGAACCCGAGTGGAGTTGTGTACTCAAAAATCATCAAAGAGTTCTTCTCCAATGCCAGTGTAGAAGAAAATCACATAGATTGCTGGGTGAGACACAAAGAGTTTTTCATTACTAGGGAAAGTATTCAAGATTTCCTAGAAGTTCGTCCTCCCTCACAGCCAATTACAGTGCAATATGAGGATAGATTGGGTTCTACTGAGGAGATGATAAGGATACATGGTGGTACACCGAAGAAATCATCCATGAACACAATACCATTCACTCTGGAGATGAGGACACTTGCTTATGTGATGATCCACAACCTATATCCGGTCAACAACCTTACCACTTTGTCTGCTCCAAGGACAAAATTTCTGTACGATCTCTTTACTCATAAAGAGATAGATATTTGTGGACACATTTTCCACATTTTGAAGAGGAGCATTGAGAAGAAAAATTTCAGAACAGTTATGCCTTTTCCCTCACTAATTATGGGCTTAATTGCTTAGGCAAAGCTGAAATTTCCAAGTGGTCTCACTGTGGTTCAGAGAGACTATCCTATTGGTGCACACATAGTGACTAGGAGCACAGCTCACATCAAAGGCTACAAAACAGGTGTGCATATAATACCACAAGATCGAGTTCATGAGGAGGGAGGAGATACAGAGAAGGAGATTGATAGATTCACTTTTGCCCTAGAGACTTCAACACAGCCATCCTCTTCAGCACCAGCAAAAGGACCAGACAGACTTGATCGCCTCCTAGCTAGAGTGGATCAGATATTTACCATGCTAGACTCCTATGTGCAGAACATCGTGACTTAGTTTGCATACGTCCAGGGATAGATCACTGCATTGTCTTCACAGATCAAGGACTTGTCCATGGCACATGGATCAAATTCAAAGTCTGATCAGTTCTAGCCTCTTTGGCCATTTCGGTCAAAAAGGGGGAGAAAGTTTTGAGGGGGAGCAGAGCATAGACATAGCTTAGGCATAGAAACTTTGGTTCATACAGGCGGTTTAGCTTTATTTATGTCTTTGTTTAAAATCTTTCATTTTTTATAACTCTTGGATAGCTGTTTTTACTGCTTTCATTTAAAGCTTTAATACTCTGCTTTTATTTTAGTTTATATTCAGTAATTTTTGTTTACCGTATTGCTTTGTAGCATTTTTTTTTTTTTTTTTTGTACTTTTAAGATATTGCTATTATGTCTTCAGTACCTCACTCTTGTGCCCTTAGTAGGATTTTGTATCCTAGATGCAAATACGTTGCATATTTTGCATTGGTTGAGTGTTGGACATGCAATTGATCTGTGGGATTGTTCTTAATTGTATTGCGTGTCCGGGTGAGCATTTACTTGCTAAATGTTCATTGTAGTCATTCTTTAATGACTGATCTTGTTTGATCAAGATATGCTTACATGTTTTATTGTGTTTACAAACTTGATCGCATTTTACTTGCTCATATACGTACCATGTATTCAACTTGTCATAAGCTTAATAAAAGTTTTGCTTGTGTGCAAGTGTTTCATGTTACAAGTGTATACGTGCAAGTGCTTCACAGCTTCTAGATTAGGTGTGAGTGAGTTTTGCCACTGTTCCCAAACTCATGTTTAAGTCTAGAGTCTGTTTTAGAGGTTTTATCACAAAATAGCCAAAGGGGGAGATTGTAAAATTGTAATTTACAACTATATGTTTTGTGGCTTTAATTTCGTGCCAAATTTGATTGTAAATTTATTTAATCTTGTGTACCCTATATTTATTATGGGATTTAATTGTAAGGGTTGTGTGATAGAAAGAAAAAGTGTGAAGACTCAAGCTATTGAAGACTGAAGAGGTTTTCGCGAGTAGCTCGCGACTTAGCATCCCGCGAAGTGATGCATGTGCCCTACACATGACTGGAATGAGAAGAGTCAATGCAGATGGAGACAGCTGTGTTTCACAAGTATCTTGTGGGTAAGGCCTTTCCGTGAGACACTCGCGAAACATTCTATTTTGCCAGATTGTGCTATCTGATACACACTTTTTGTACCAACACTATATATACCCACATCACCCATAAATATTGAGGAGTGCTTTAGAGAGAAAACCCTAGCCACAAACCTTGAGAGTTAGAGATTCTTATACCCACAATCCTCTACACAATTGCTTGTGGATTTTCCACAACTCCTACCTCTCCATTTCCATATCATTGAGAGGTTGATAGCCCAAACACTTACCACACCCTTTTAGAGTGTCAAGTGATATTTTGGTGCTACTAGGAAGCATTGGAAGAAACCAAGGATGACAGATGCAACATGGTCCTTGTTGTG
This sequence comes from Quercus lobata, assembly GCF_001633185.2. NCBI lineage: Eukaryota > Viridiplantae > Streptophyta > Magnoliopsida > Fagales > Fagaceae > Quercus > Quercus lobata. The sequence continues at coordinate 83,683,435 of NC_044905.1, forward strand.
GGATCCGAAGAGCTAGACAAGACATTGTTCCAAGAAACTTTGTTGGAGTAGGAGCTTGGAGAGCTTAGGTACAGTGGGTAGATTAGGCTTAGAGAGTCTTTTGCTAACCCATGTATCCCAACTGATTTTCTAGTGGATCGATTACTGTTTGGGGGACGACGAGAGGTTTTTCACCGAGTTCTTTGGTTTCCTTTTTGATAACACATTAGCGTGTTATCTTGTGTTTGCATTTCTCTTCCCTACTTTTTTACATTCCATTTTACTATTGTGTTGTCTTGATTATAGATTAGAGTAGCTTGTTTGTTTATCCGCTTGCATTTACACTATTCCGTACTTAGTATTAAGTTAGTGTAAAATCTATCGATTTGTAACTTTAATTTGGGGGTCTAAACAGCTCTTATATTTTTAACACATTTTCAAGCTTTCAAAAAGAAAGTGTTCTAAAAAATACTCACATACGTGAATAACATGAAACTAATAGAACATACTCAATGTAGTGAGCATATTTTATAAAAACTTTTTAATGATTCAATAACTTGGGCACCTAGCATGCAGATGAAGAATTTAAATAGAAACTTTGTGTTAATCTTGTGAGACACTTTGAAAAACATCATTCTAAACAAAAAGGAAACTAAAAAAAAAAAAAATGAAAAACTTTCCTAGACAGCCATTAACAGAAGCCAAAATGAAGAAATATAAATAAAGGGAACCAAAAGAAAGATCTCATTTATCATATTAGATGCACAATTATTGAATTAAAAAAAAAAAAGGAAAAAAGAAGAAGAAGAAGAAGAAGAAGAAGAAAGAAAGAATAGTTTGACATTAAAGAAGAGAAATAAATACTAAACAAATAGAAATTGTCATGTGGCAAGAGATAACCAAATACATATTCTGAAGTCAGGATTTCACCAAGTAGGTGTTAATTGGTTGTTGGTGAGATATTGACAAAGCAAGAGGGGCCAATGGCTTGAAACATAATCGTTGCTATGTTGTGCCCTTCTTGATCTGGTGGAAGCATGATATCAAGAGCATGGTTGTGACAGTAACATCTCATTATCATAAATACACGTTTGAGAGGCATTTAATACAAGAAACCAAAACAAATATTTAAAAAAGGTAATTGAATAAATGAGATAGGAAAACTTAAATAATAATAAAAAATCAATCAGATAAGTAAAAGAAATTTTTTTGCTCATATATACTTATTTGGTTAGGTAATCAAGTCTATTTCCAGCAAAGCAATTTATACATATCCGGATTTGTTTAGTTTGATATTTTCAGAAGAAGAAGAAGGATATAGCTTTAAACTCAAAAAATGAAAATAGGAAATGTAAAAGAAATTAATAAAAGTTGTTCTCAGGAAGTTAATAGAGCAGTTTAAAAACCAACGTGAGTGAATTGGAAGTGTAGTCCTATTTTGTAGATAGTGTTTTATGTAAGAGTTAAAGAAGTTTTTTTTTTTTTTTTTTAATTTTTTTTTTTTTTGCAATAACGGCATATGTTTTCTTTTTCTTTTTTTAATCAATAGATGTATTTTTACAAATAAACGTATGTTTGTTTTAATTTTTTTTAAAAATAAATGGATAAAGTAATTTGAAAACTATCAAGAGAGTAGTTTTGTTTTGTAGGCAATGTTTTTGGGAGTTAAAGATGTATTTTTATTTGTACGTTTTTAGACCCCTTAAAAACAACCAGATTAACCTAGTTATTTAGTCAAGTGATTAACTTAGGTAAATTATGAAGATCTAGGTTAACACATATAAATCATATCATTGACAAGTGCGGAAAATAAAGAATACAATGATACGAAAACCCAAGAAAACCAAACCGAAAAAAAACTTGGGGAGGATTTAACCTAGCTATCCTCAAGGTAAAACAAATCCACTATGAAGGAATTGAAGTTTACACAATAGCAACTTAGACCACTAACATCCTATTGCTACCTCGAGTAGGAAACTTACTACCATAACCATATGACAGCTCTGAGTCCACATGACAGTAAGTACAAGCACTCCCGCTTGTATATCTTTAAGCTCTTGAAGTAGCAACTGAATTGATCACCAAGCTCTTGACATCAATCTTGAGTCGGAAAACCCTAAGTGTGTATGAAGGAAAACACCTCTAGATCTCAGAAGAGATTACACACATAGCATAAAGAGCAACCTCAAAACGTGGCTGGGGTTTTCCCTTTTATACTTAAGGCAAAATATAAAACCCTACATGTCAAAACGGGCTTGGGCTGAGTGGGAAAATTCTACAGAAAAACAATCTGCATGAGCTTTGATCGATCAAGTCTGATTCTCGATCGATCAAGCCAGGCAGATTTACCCAGTAAATCCTACAGTATACTCGATTCCAACTTTACACTTAAACGTACTTTGAGCAAGTCTAAAATAAGACTAAACGTTTAGATCATGATTCGCCAACATTATAAAATGAAGTTTTAATACATTTAAACCTAAAGTCTTAGAACCTAACATTATCGAGTTGCCCTTGATAAAATGTAGGTTATAGGGGTATTTTGGAACAAAAAAAATCCAGTCCAAACAGGGGAAGCCCCTTAAATAGTAGTATAGATACTTAAAACAAATTTAGATAATAAAAGATCACTCATGTGAATCTAAACCAATATTTATCTATACTACTATTTAAGGGGTTTTCCCTATTTGGATTCTTTATTTTTTAGTTCAAAAATGCCCCTACACGCGTAGGTTTAAGTAGAGCCAACACTAAATGACAATCCATTAAAAATGAAACTCTAACTCCCACTAAAATATTGCCTAAAAAATAGGACCACTCTTCTATTAATTTTCAAATTGTTTTATATACTTATAAATTATATTCTCAAAATTAAAATTATATATATAAAATAAGAACACAGGTTGATGTCTCTTCTTAATTTTTTTTTTTAAATCTTGAACTACTACAAAATATTGCACTGGATTTTTGTGTGATTTTAAAGTTATCTCATAAAATTTTAAATAATAGGGTCAAATGAGTCGTTAATATTTCTCATTCCATCAGTTATTATCTACATTTTTCTTAACTCTTCACCTAACGGCTCCCACTTTCCTCCCCACTCCTCCATGCTCCAAAATCAAATTAAAATGGCTCATCATCCTCATCAGTTATCATCCTTATACCCAAATTCAAAAACCATAAGTGACCTCATTATTTATCATCATTTCTCAAGAATCAGTTCGCACATAGATACTTCTGTAGTCCACAATACTTCAAGCCTATGTTTTATGATTTCCCACAGCCACTCAGTGCAAATGGTACTCCTCCCCCCCCCCCCTCTCTCTCTCTCTGTCTCTCTCTCAAATTTCTATATTTCTTGAACTGGGTATTGGTTGTTATTTTGATTTTAGTGAAAGTGTCTGCAAAATCGCAATAGAACCCCCAAATTCAAAACCTATTAAGAAATGAACTTCAGTGAAAGCTGTCATTGAAATCAACGCCAGTTGCTCAGCATCATCATTGGCCAACGTGCCATGTCAGTGCAGCTTCATTTGAGAAAATGTAGAAGAGAAATCATGGCTGCAGAAAGCGTGAGATATCAAATTTGGACTTGTCGAGGTACTTTTTCTTCTTCCATGTGTATGTATAAATTTATGTATTAATAGCAAACTCAAGTAATTGATTCATAATCGTTTCTCCACTTCTATTCTACTACAATTTGTGGTTCCAAAAATTAAATTATAAAAAAAAATAAAGGCAACTAGTTTGGGTAGGTCACTCTATATCTTGGGTCTATTTTCTTTATTTTCATTTTTTTTAAAGATTTCGATTATGATTGTTCATTTTTTATTTGGATAACAGGAGGGACATTACATATTCTTTGAATACCAAATCAATGCAAACTAAACCAACAACACCCCTTCGAGTCGAGAAATGTTCTCATCATAAGGTATATATATTTGTATGAAATTATTAATTCACTGCCCTAAATCCATGGTTAAATTGTAGCCTAAAGGTCCTTCCAATATGTTGTATATGATTTGTGGAAATGTACTGAATTAAGGTGTGCATATAAATGAATTTATTCATTTAAATATTTATTTCTCCAATGCTACATCTGACATTTTCCCCCCTTAGGTAACATTATATCTAATTTGGTAACCCTGTTATGTTTTGTTTTCCCCAACATTATGGTGGTGAGGGAGATTTAAATTTAATGCCAACAAAATAGTTTTATGCAAGTTCATCCATAAAGAATTTGGGGCATAGAATGGATACACTGAAACAATGATGCATGTGTTGTGGGAATGTCCAATGGCATGAAATCTAGGAAGACTACAGACATGATTTATTGATATGAAGATTTATTTCTCTGGCCTTTTCTAATGATTAACAATGGAATGAAGATTTATTTCTCTAGCCTTTTCTAATGATTAACAATCTGGACCAATCGAAACACGTTAAATTTCTTCACTCATAGCAGATAATGGATTTGGCTAAAACAATACTTCAAGAGTCAAGACTACAAATATGGAAGTTAACACTAGCGGGCAAGACACAAGGACAATGCAAGTTATAATTGTTTTTATGAGAAAAATGGATTACTTTGTTCGTCCTTAATGGCTAGCTGTGGGAAATAAAACTTTTTATACTTAATTTTCAAACAAAAAACAGAGTGTATTGTATTTGAAGATAGTGATGTGAAGTATTTGGAGAGAGATGTATATGCATTTGAAAACTGATGATGTGACAGAAGGGTACCTATTAAGTAGACCCTTTCATTGTCTATTAAAGATAAAGTTTCCTTTGGCTTATTAAATAAAAATTCATGTGTTAAATTTGGACAAAAATATAAGTATGCATGATGAGAAGAAGGGGATTATCAATCAATATTTCATGGTTTGAACTTTGAAGGTTTTACCTCCAATCTTTGGTAAAGTTGCAAGAACATGTTTAATAAAATGGTACTTCTTAATAACAAAGGCAGCTTGGTAGACCATTAATTTGAGATCTCAATCGCACAGAAGAGTCCAAAGTTTATTTATTGCATTGCATTATCAAGAGACTTCCATTTTAGACTGATTGCCCCAAAAAAGTCCATTTTAGATTTTGTGTCAAGTATTATTTTATTTTAAAACTGGCACTTTCACTTTGCGTGTGCTTAAATGGTTTTTTTTTTTTTTTTTTTTTAAAAAAAAAATTTTTATTCACCATAATTTGGGATTGATGCATTTTTTAATCACAATTAGCCTCTGAGCACGCATGCTCTTTTATTTTTTGGGAAAAAATTTAATAATTTGCATCAATTATAATTTTGGATTACTATATTTTCCAATCACAAAAAAAAAAAAAAAAAAAAAAAAACCTAGGAGTGTGATGAGTATTATGTGTTAGCAGGTGAAATAAATTTTCATCACACCCTTAGGTTTTTTTGTGATTGGGAAATATAGTAATCTCAAATTATAATTGATGCAAATTATTAACTTTTTTCCCCAAAAAAAAAAGGAGAGCCTCTGAGCACGCGCTTTAATTTAAAAGCCTTATAGAATAGGAGTCAGCTTGTATAAATAACAATCTTTCACACGACTAGGGCTACAAGCTTGTGACTAATAATGTTTGGCCATGCAACATCTAATTGTTTAATTTTGCCTATAGAATACAAGGGGCTTTATCTAATGAAAAAGCATTTTGTATCGGGTGATACCCATGTCATCAAAATCCAATAAATGTATCCAAAATTAACTCACTACAACAAAATGTATTTTTAGCGACAAAAATTAGTGAGGAAATATTTTTCGTCACTAAAAATATAGATTTAGCGATGAAATATGGATTTCGTCGCTAATAATGAAAAAAATTATAACATTTAGCGATGAAAAGTAATTTTCATCACTATTGATGATCAAAAATATGAGTGCCAAAAGGGAAAATTTTGGCAAGAATATTATTAATCTATAGTGACAAAATATTTCGTCGCTAAAAGTTGAAATTTTTAGTGACGAAAGATTTTATTGTAGGTGTTGCTATGAATAGTATTAGCGACGAAAAACTATCGCTACTAAAAATATGCACACAAAATAGGTTTTTCATTTCATAGTTTTGGCAATGAAATCATGAATCGTCACTAAAAATATGCTATATCAACAAAATCTGAATCTCGTCGCTAAAAGTCGTAACAAAATCCAACTAAAAGTATGCTATAGAGACGAAATTATATTCGTCGCTAAAAATCATAAAAAATCCAACTAAAAGTATGTTATAGTGACAAAATTATATTCATCACTAAAGAGTACAGCTTAAATGGGTTAAATTTCAGCAAAATTTTTTTCCTTTCCCACATAAAATTTCATTTCTCCCTAACACAAACACAAATACAAACACAAATACACACATCCTTCTATCTCTCTCTCTACCGAGTCTCTCCTCCCTCTTGGTCTCTTGGTTAGCTTCTACTAGGTTTTTAGTCATCAAACTCTTATCCATGGTTTGACTTCTCCTAATATGAATCTAAGGTAAAATCTCCATGACCCACCTTTTAATACCTTTGGGTCTTTATCCTATATTGTTGGGATTGCTCTTTATGTTGTGGGTTTTGTTTTAAAAGTAGTTTGTTGTGTTTGTTGGTACATTTAAAATCTTATTGGAGGTTTTTAATTTAATGGAGTGAAATGGATTTTGTTGTCTGGCAACTATGTGAGTTGGGTTTCTTAAGAAATCATTTGGGTTTTTGACTTATATGGGAGATTGGAATAATTTTAGAAAAAGTGTTTCCTTGCATTTTGAAATGTCTTTGGCATATGTGGTTGTGGTTGTGGTGTTAAATATAAATTTGTGTAAGTAATATGAGCATGTGTCTTTTGCTTACCAAGTGTTTGACAAATTGCCTATATGAGTTACGAAATGGATTTTGTTGTTTGGCAATCATGTGAGTTGGGTTTCTTGAGAAATCATTTGGGTTTTGATTTATATGGGATATTGGGTTCATTTTAGAAAAAAGAATTCCTTACATTTTGAAATGTCTTTGGCATATGTGGTTGTGATTTTGGTGTTAAATATAAATTTGTGCAAGTAATATAAGCATGTGTCTTTTGCTTAATGTTTGACAAATTGCTTATATGAGTTATGAAATGGATTTTGTTGTTTGGCAACCATGTGAATTGGGTTTTTTGAGAAATCATTTGGGATTTTGATTTATATGGGAGATTGGATTAATTTTAGAAAAATGGTTTCCTTGCATTTTGAAATGTCTTTGTCATATGTTGTTATGATTGTGGTATTAACTATAAATTTGTGCAAGTAATATAAGCATGTGTCTTTTGCTTACCAAGTGTTTGACAAATTGCCTATATGAGTTATAAAATGGATTTTGTTGCTTGGCAACCATGTGAATTGGGTTTCTTGAGAAATCATTTGGGTTTTTTATTTTTATGAGAGATTGGGTTAATTTTAGAAAAAGAATTTCCATGCATTTTGAAATGTCTTTGGCACATGTGATTGTCATTGTGGTGTTAACCATAAATTTGTGCAAGTAATATAAGCATGTGTCTTTTGCTTACCAAGTGTTTCATAAATTGTCTATATGAGTTATGAGATTGAATTTCTTGACTTGTGTTGTGATGATTGTCATATGAGGTTATGAGTTGTAATCTTAGTTTTTTATATGTACTAACACATGTAGCTTTAATGTTTAATCAAGTCTCAAAACTTTTGGCATAGAGTTAAAATTATAGTATTTTTCTTTTTGTGACTTTATATATATAGATTTGAGTCAGATGCACTACATGATTTTTAATAAATTATAGAAAACTTATTTTGAATTGAATTTGTGATGGTACATACTAGACATATAAGGGCTTCTCCCTATTTAATTTCAAGATTTTTGGATAAAATTAAGTGGACCAAGAAAATTTTTAAAAAGAGCTGACTTGTTGCAAATTTAAGCAGAAAGTATGATTAGAATATTGAGACTATAAGGAATTTACTTCAAGCTTTTGTTGTGTGATCTATCTTGTAATTCATATGTGATTTCTTTGACAAGTGTTTTACTTTGGATAATTTTAAAATGGTTTGGTAATGACATGCTTTGTATTAAGTTGGTAAATGCTCATTGTTTGTGGTAGGAAAATAAAGGGTTTTGGTTGTGTTAAAGCCTATAAGTTTCTTGTATGCTTGCTTGGTTTCCATTTGGGTAGGGGTATTCATCTTAGGATGGTAAAGTTAGGCTTTTGGGCCTTAGGTTTTGATTGAGTTATATTTGTTGATTACTTTTTTTTTTTTTCAATACTTGAAGCATTTGGAGGTCTTGGTGGTGTGGAGAGGTGAGTATATGATAATTTGATGGTTTGGGTGCTATGAACCTATTTCAAAAAAAATGGGTAATGAAGTGTTAAACCATGAAAGTTTAAGCGCTTTCAGGTTTTGCTTTTTGCACATAAAGTGTTTGATATATTACCTCAATGAGTTATGAAGTTGGGTTTGATTGTTTGTTGTTGATTATTTAATTTGAAGTTGGACTATGTGATATATATATATATATATATATGTATGTATGTATATGTATATAAAGTTTGTGAAATTTGAAATTTTGTTTAAATTATTTTGCTCTAGATGTTAGTATATGATACTTTGATGGTTTGGGTGCTATAAACTTGTTTTAAAACAAATGGTTAATGAAGTGTTAACCATGAAGTTTAAATGCCTTGTAGTGTCTCTTCTTTCTCTTGGCCTTTTAGTTTCTTGCAATGGGATATTCGGCTATCAACCTGCCCTACAAAACTTTTGCCTTCTCCTAACATGATTCCAAGGTAATTTTCCTTGATTATTTGTCTCTATGATTTATGAGTTTTGGTTTCTTGATTTGTTGTTGTGGTATTTGTTTATAGGCGTAAATTCACTTTTGGTTCCTACATTTTGGGGTCATTTCTATTTTGGTCCATACATTTCTATTTTCCCACTTTTAGTCCCTAAAATGAAAAATATGTTTCATTTTGGTCCTTACCGTCACTCACTTGACGAAAGTTGTTGATGTGACAAACGAAGTGCATTGCTGGCACATTAAACGCTGACGTGGCCATTTAAAAAATATTAAAATATTTTAATTGGCATTTAAAATATATATGCCACTTCAGCATTTCAATTTTAAAATTAAAAAAAAAAACCACATAAAAAAATAGTTAAATTATTATTTTTTCTTTATTTTTGGGAAGAGCACGAAGATCAAAACGTGTGTTCTTCATTTTCTTCCCAAACATAAAACCAACCCATACCCATAAACGCACACGACATTTCATGTTGATTTGAGAAATTAGAGAGAGAGATAGTGGTGGTGGTGGCCAGCGTTTTCGCGACGGAGCAAGGAGGCTTCACGACGTCGACCACATCGAGTCGTCTCCGATTTCCTCTACGTAAGTCCTTTTCTCACACAACTTTTCGTTTCAATCTAGAGGTAAGCGAATTGGGTTGTTGCTAGTTAAGAGATTCAGTTTGTTGCTGGGTTAAATTTTCAAATTTGGTTTTGGAATTTTTGGCCTTTAAGATCTAATGATTGATGGGTTTTTTGGTTTGTTTTTCTTGTGGGTATTCTAGATTTTTTGGATTTGCTGGAGATTAATTTAATTGTGGGTTATTGGTGGTTGTGAATAGAGCCCAGATTTTCTAGCATTTTCTTGTCAACCAAACACAAAAACAACAAACACAAACCCAAACATCAACAAGAATACAAACACAAACCCAACAATCCATTTTCAGCAAACCCAGAAAACTCAAATCCAAACAAAGCTACCAAACACAAACCCAAATCTAACCCCACCCACCCATCCTATCTTGCCAGAGCTTTCAATCTCCAATCACTGGCTGAAGAAGAAGAAAAAGCACTTTCTATTGTTGGAGGCAAAACCGTGGGCTTCAAGTGACGTGATTGATTTTGTCATAGAAAAAGCACTTTCTATTGTTGGAGGCACTTTCTATTCCTACAGCAGAGTTATTGATTTTGTCATGGTATGACAAAGGGAATCAAGGGTTTGTATCAATTCTGGGTTTTTGTTTGTTATTGTGTCCTTTGTATTTGAGTTTGCGTTTAGTTATGGGTTTGCACTCTTATGTTCTTGTGTTGATGTTTAAATCTATGATTATGTTCTTGTTTAAAATGAATTAGATCTGAATTCTTGTATTTTATTGTTTTTAATTCTGCTTTTTCTTTTTTTCTTTTGTTAAAATTAATTAGTAATTCTTTTTTATATTTAGAAGCTGACCTGACATTTTTTAAAATGCCAATTAAAATTTTTTAATATTTTTTTAATGGTCATGTCAGTGTTTAATGTGCCAGCAATGCACTTCGTTTGCCACATCAACAATTTCCATTAAGTGAGTGACGGTAAGGACTGAAATGGAACGCATTTTTTCATTTTAGGGACTAAAAGCAGGAAAATAGAAATGTAGGAACCAAAATAGAAATGACACCAAAATGTAGGGACCAAAAGTGCATTTACGCCTTGTTTATATAAGATAAAGAGTTTCATTCCATCTTTTTAATATTCTTTAACATGTAGTTCTAATGTGAATAAAGTCTCAAAGCATTTGGGCTAGTTTTAAAACTATGGCAATTTTCTTTTGGGAACCTAAATCTGTCAAGGGGAAATTTGAGTCAGCTGCAATATGTGATTTGTAATAAAATATAGAAAACTTATTTTGGGCTGAATTTTTTATGGTACATACTACACATATAGGAGCTTATCCCTATTTAATTTAAAGTTAATTAGATAACTTTTCATGGACCAAAAAAAATTTTACACAATGGCTGACTTGTTATGTAGTGAATCTGAATGTATGACGAGTATGTTGGAATTTTGTGAAATTTACTTGAAACCTTTGTTGAGTAGGTTGGCTTGTAAATTCCTACTTTTTCCACAACATGTGTTTTAATTAGCTAATTTTAATAATTGTTTGATTTAATCACTTGCAATAGTGTATTAAAATGCTTTGGTTGTGTTATGGTCCTTTGGATCACTTTTTTTTTTTTTTTTTGGTGGCAATTCATTCTGTTTTAAATCTGAAATTTGTTACTTTTGTGTCATTCTGATTGACTTAGATTTGATGGCTCATTGTGATAAAGCTCTAATTTTTCTTTGTATTGATGTTTATATGGGAATTTAGTTTAAGTTCTTGAATTGTGATTGATCTAATAATTGGAACTATATTTTATTTGTCTTTGTAGTTATGGCTCTATGCATTAATGCCCAAATTGGGTTTTTGTTGTTTACTTTGATTGAATTATAGAGTAAATGATTTAGTTCTAGCAAATATGTGGTAATTGAATTATGCAATGTGAGGTTGACAGCCAAATTGGGTTTGAAGTTTGTGTTTTGGATGAATATATATATATATATATATACACACATAAAATATTCAATAGAGATGTTTCTTATAACATAGTTAATGTTTTTACTTTACAATTTTAATGTAGTATTCTTTTTCCATTTGTGCAGATTTCTTATTGGTGACTTTTAGGGCATTTTCTTATTTTGGCACTACTTGAAGACGTTTGAGGACATCTTCTTTTAGCCCTTAGTATTTTATGTTATTGTATGTTATAAAAAATCTTGTATTATTGTATGTGTTGGAAACAATTTGTATGGATGGATTGGATAGAATACTTGTTTTATTTTTACATTTGGAATGTATGGATCATTTTCTTATAAATGTGTAGTTGACATAAATGTGTTATTCAAGTGTAAGGAGTTAATAATGAAATTACAGGTTACATATAGGAAACAAATGAAAATAGATAAGTAGCTTTAGTGATGAATTTGTCCATCACATTTAGCTACATTTAGTGTCGAATTTTTCATCGCTAAATGTAACTAAATTTATAAAAAACACTTTCAGTGATGAAAATTTTTGTAGCTAAATATATTTGATTTTTTTAGACAATAGTTTTTTCGTCGCTAAAAATTATCTAAGAAAATAAGGTACATGTAGCGACAAGCTGAATAGTATTTTTAACGAAGAAAACATTTAGCGATGAAATAATTTCATCGCCAAAGGTGTTTTTATTTTAAAACAACTTGGATCTTTTGTGACGAAATTTGTTGAAGTTTTCATCGCTAATACTTTTAGTTACAGGGCTATAGTGACAAAACGAATTTCGTCACTAAAAAGAAGAATTCGTCACTAAAGGTACTAGGTGACGAAATATTGGACTTTTAGTAACGAAAATTTTCGTCACTAAAATTACATTTTGTTGTAGTGACTATCCATCAACGCATGTCTTTAATGCCTGCAAAAGAGTTTATATGCTTCTTTTTTACGATAGTGTGGTCTATAAATATTTTCCCCAGTTTTGGTTGCAAATGTGTACAAGGAATCATGCTCGAAGTAGGGAATTCTTGAACCATAACCCTTGCCATCAAGCCCTCTTCAAAGTATTTGCTACACACTAGAAGATATATTTTCTAACATTGATACTCACCTCATTAGGTGGTCTAGTGATTAGTGTGCAGCAAAGAGAACTTGATCGCAAGGATTATGATTTAGGAGCCAAGGCTTCCAAATCTTCATAAAATATATCTCATCATACCAATATATAAAGAAATCCCCAAGAGCTTTTTGTTCAACTTAAATGTATTTATTAATAGCAATTACACTCCTTTGAATAGTTATTCTTCATATTGCCACTTCCAACAAGCTCACCTCTCGATTTCACCATTTGGTTGCCATGACCACCACCTTGAATTAGCGAGATGGTTTTTGTCCTATATCTGTTTGGCTGTCGTCTTTGATGATGGGTCTATTGGATATATTTTAAAATTTTACTTTTGTGATTAAGCAAATAGGAATAACATACAGATTTAATTATAATTAATAACACAAATAGATGTGATAAGTAAAAACAATAAATAGATATATATCTATATATATATATATATATATATAAGAATAAATTTGTAAACTAATTAAAAACTCACAAACCAAATGCGTGAAAGATGAATGGTACAGATCAATTCTTGTGTTTGACACAATCTCCTTAAAGTAGATTTCGCCTCTCACATAATATGTGGTGCTTTGAGACTCACGAATGTCTGCCTCCTAGGAAAAAATGATCTACACCACGGAGAAAAAGCACCCATGGTCCGTGCTCTACGAACATAATTATGTCTCTCTCTCTTTTTGACTCAAGATGCTAATGCACAAAATATTCTCTCTAGGAGAGTTTCTCTAAAAAGTAATTTTTATGAATAAGGGACTATGAATATATATATATATATATATATGTTAGTGAACGAACACATTGTTCAAGAATAACTGGTGTGCACAGACTTACTGACTCAAAAAATAAATAATAAAATATTATTATTTGGAAAAGAGGGCCTAGTCCATACATGCCAAAGCCCAATCCAATGTCCATCCTTTTTTGTTTTTAAGAAAAAACACTACAATGTTGTTAAGAAATAGCCGAATCGGTCGAAATTATAGATAAAAGGTGTGGAGGAACATCCTTCATCCACACCGAAAACTCACTAACATGTTTGGCATGTCTAGCAATGTTCTGTACGGCCAAAGTACCTTGCTTCCTAGTACAGCTGAATTCAACATTAGTGAAAGTTCTAGCTAAACTCTTTGCCTCTTTGATCAAGTGTCCATAGCCCGCAAGTGAAACTGCTTCACATTTCAAGGCTTTGATTGTGCTCTTTGAGTCTCCCTCAAGAATAATTGAAGAAAGGCCTATATCCGAAGCAAATTTGAGAGCTTTGGTTGCTGCGATGACTTCAACTGCAATAACTAAGTGTGGGAGATGGAACTTCTCGGCCATAGATGCAATTACCAGACCATTTTCATCCAAACTCAAGACACTAACTCCTACAGAAATTTCATCCTTGAACTGTGCTCCATCAAAGCTAACTTTTAGTGTAGCTCATGGGGGAGGTTTCCAACTCACTTGTTAAGGAACCCGATTAGTTATATCAAGAAGTTTGGGAGGGGTAGCACGCTTATACTCTGCTTGAACAGCTCGAACATCGGGGATCACTTAGTGGATTGGGAAAGGCTTGCTACCAGTTCTCAGAGCATTTCTACGAAACCAAACCATCCAAATAATAGTAGCAAAGTACTCCAGATTCTTACCTTCCTTTATAACATATTGAAAAAGTTCTTTGAAATCATGAAACACCATGTGAGAGCGGAAGTTCCAGCTAGGATCTGAGTTCCAGATAGGGGAGAAATGGGGACATAGCCAGAGGGCATGAAGACCATCTTTGCTAGAGGTTTTGAAATGATCATAGATATCTTCAAGGATCACTTGACGCCATTTGAGGTTGGATTTCGAAGGAATGGAGTTATTGATAGCTCTCCAAAGAAAATTTCGAACTTTTGGTTGAACAGCTAAACCCCACACTTTTTTCCACAAGTCATTGCTCATAGGTGGAAGAGCTAAAGTGTCATAGCTCTAAACATTTGAGAGGAACCTGTAACCAGACTTGACAGAGTGAGAATCTGATTGGGTGTAGGGCCAGAAAAGCACATCCTCAACTTGATTAGAACTTAGAGGTATAGATTGAATCAAATCAACATCTCTACGGAGAAAGAGGTATTCCAATATGTTAGGATCCCACTGTTTAGTACTCAGGTTTATGAGGAGATTTACCTGAGCTTCTTCAAAATCTGGGACAGCAGGGGTTGAGACAAAGGGTTGCACATCACAAGGTAGCTAGGGGTCAATCCAAATCCTAATTTAAGCACCAAAGCCTGCCCTCCATCTCATACTATCTCTAAGCACATCTCTACCCTTTAAAATGCTTTTCCAAGCATACAAACCAAATTGGGACTCAACTGCCTCCATAATGGAACAATGAGGGAAGAACTTTATAAAATAGAGAAGTTCTGTTATGTAGTAGTCTCCAAGCTTGTTTCGCCAACAATGCATCATTGAACAAAGCAAGATCCTTGAAACCCATACTACCATCACACTTTGGTTTACAGAGCTCCTCCCATTTAACCCAATAGATTTCCTATAGTCTCCCCTCTAGCCACCCCCCCCCCCGGTCCTCCCCAAAAAAAATCTGCAGATTAAGCTCTCCACATCATTACACAAACCAAGAGGGAGCTTGAAACAATTCATGGTATAAGAGGGTACTGCTTTAATTAAGGCTTCTCTTCCAGCGTGAGAAAGAAGTTTTTCTTCCCAACCCTTAAGTTTTCTCCATACTTGTTCTTTGATGAAATTGAAGCTTGCTTTCTTGTTTCACCCTACAAGAGATGGTAATCCCAAATACTTCTCATATTCCCTGATTTTCGTAACCCCTAGTGTATTTTTGATTAACTGCCTTCAATCTTTGCTTATGGATTTTCTAAAGAAAACAGTAGTTTTAGCTCTATATATCTGATGCCCCAAGCCTCTTTCATAGACCTCAAGCACATCTAAAACTTTTTGGCACTCCTCGGGTGTGGACCTACAAAACAACAAGCTGTTGCCTGCAAATAAAAGATGAGTTAAACAAGGACTTCTCCTACTAAGTCGTGGATGTCTCCTCTCACTGCTGCTTGGGTGATTAATCCATGGAGGCCTTTGGTACACAATAAGAAGAGGAAAGGTGATAGGGGATCACCTTACCTAATACCCATGTGGGTTTAATGAAACCTGTGGGAACACCATTAAGCAAGATAGAATATGAAACTGTGGTAACACATAGCATCAAAAGACCAATCCAACATTCATTAAAGCTCATCTTCCTCATAATATCCTCTAGAAAAGACCATTCAACTCTATTGTAAGCCTTACTCATGTCAAGTTTTAGGGCCATAGAACCATCCTTGACAGATTTATGATGTTGCATGCAGTGAAGTGATTCAAAGGCGACTAGAATATTATCAGATACGCGACGCTCTTTAGTGAAAGCACTTTGATGCTCCATGATAATATGTGGTAAAATTTTCTTCAGTCTAATGGCTAAAACCTTAAAAAAGATTTTGTACAAAATGTTACAAAGGCTAATGGGCCAAAAATCCAAAACCAACTTAGGGTTTTTGACTTTATGAATCAAAGTACTGAATGTATGATTGAGTTGCTGGGGTAGGGAGGCTGAATTCAAAAAAGATAGTACAAAATGAGTAATATCCTTACCGACTAAACCCCAATGGTGTTGATAGAAGACTGGTGGCACACCGTCAGGTCCCGACGATTTCAACAAGGCCATTTGGTGAAGTGGTGCTTGTACTTCACATTCTAAGAATTCACTGGATAGTTGCAAATTCATGTCATCTATCAATAAACTATGAATGGATTCCAAAGTCACATCTGGTTGGAAATTATTAGAAGAGGAGAAAAGACTACTATAGAAATCCACTAGGACATTTGCCATCTTCAAAGGTTCAGAGCACCATTGACCCATGGGGTCCCTAATCCCCTTAATTCTATTCCTTCGGTGTCTTTAAGTGACTCTACTGTGGAAATATTTGGAATTCTTATCCCTATAAGTTGCCCAAAGCTCTGGAATGCTAAAACCACAATCTTGTCTCTTTATCAAGGAGGTCATTCACTTCACTTCTAAGCTCCCTAACCCGAAAATTAACTCATGTTATTAAAGCTTCCAACTCTGCCTGTGCTAATAGTTTTTGTTGTTGTTGGAGTTCTTTTTGCACACTTCCAAAAAAATTTCAACTCCATTGTTGTAACACCTTGCCACACTTCTCAATTTTAGAAAAAATACCATTTGCTGGATTAAATCCATTGTGCTTGGACCATTCAAATTGGACTATATCAATGCATCCCTTCTCAACTAGCCATTTCTCCTTGAAACAGAACAGCTTAGAAGGAATTGCGGACTCCAAACCATCGGGTAGAATCAATAAAGGTGAGTGATCTGAAGTACTAGAATTTAAATGGTGCATCATTGAACCTCCAAAGCGTAGTAACTAATCCGAGTTTGCAAAGCTTCTATCTAATCTCTCCCAAATATTCTGACCATCACTAAAAAATTTCTTCCAAGTGAAAGGGGGGCTAGCGAACCCCATGTCCATGAAGCCATACTTATCAATAGCATCTCTAAATAATTGCATTTGGGCATGTTGCTGCCTCCCTCCTTCTCCGAACTCCTTAAAATTTCATTAAAGTCTCTCAAACACAACCAAGGCAAATCATACCTATTGTTAAGCTGTTAGAGTAATTCCTAGGATTCACACCATTTATGAGTGCTTGGTTCACCGTAGAAACCAGTGAAACGCCATGCCTTGTCACTATCCTTATCAATGAGACAGTCAATATGATTCTTGGATGAGGTAGTAACCTTCAACTTTATCAAATTCTTCCAGAACAAAACCAAACCACCACCTCTATGAATCTGAGGAACAAAGAACATGTTGTCAAAACAAAGATTACGCTTAATTTTTTTAGCCTAGCTTTATCCGCGTATGGTTTGAAAATGAACACGTCAGAGGGATCTTTTGCCTTGGTTAAATCCCCAAGCTCTTTCTCTATCACTAGGTTCCCAAGCCCATGATAGTTCCACACTAAAAGACTTATGGCTCTTGGCAGGGTTGCTCAACAACCTCCACCACTAAAGTTGAAGAAACTTGGTCACCTTCTGAAACCTGCAAAAGTTTGCAAGGTAATATTGAGTGACTTTCTAAACCTGTGCTCCCCTTTATCAATGTCCAGCCTATGAGCATATAAACTCATATATTTTCTCTTTCCTTTCCTATGTGGAACTCAAGGATTTTCACCACATTTAATAACATATTCAAGTGGACACATTAGGGAGTCAATTTCTTATTCATTCCATACTATTTCTTTAAAAATTCCCCACATGAATGGAAATTGATAAAACAACAATGCAAATGATGATGCAAACACAAAGAGAGTACAAGAAAAGTTACTATATCAAGAGAGGTAACTTTTGGTTCTGAACCTTCCTTTGTGAAAGACTATTGGATGTATTGGCTAACCAGTGAACATGAGGTCTTAAACTATTCAACCATTTGTGTATACCAAGACAATAAAATTCACCCAGTTCCTTTTAGAACACCATTCATTCTTATGGTCTTGTTCATTTCAGCCCTGAATATATCCTAATATTTTCATGAAGTGCGTTAGAGAATTTAGCCTAAAAACTCTTATGGAAGCGGCCCACTTTACACTCATATGGATGACTCTTATTAAAAGTATCCTACTATACCCCACTTGAATTTACAAGTAATAAGAATCATTGAAAGGAAAGCTTATCCTAAACATCGCTTGCAGGGATCACTGTTTCATCATAGAAATGGGTGGGAGATAATATCTACATAGTGATAAAACTAGTCACCACGATTCTGTTGTCCCTTTAAACTTAGATCTTAGGATCTCCAGTAAGCTAGGTTGGGTTGCCATCTTGGAGATTTTTATGCCATAGTCTTTAATCCCATTCCCCCTCAATGAACGTGCAGTTTACTTACAGATCCATTTTATAATTTGGAACTACTTCCATTTGAGAGTAACTACCTCATGGTATTATGTCTCTGATGAATATGTCAAGACCTACCAATGCTCTGTGCACTACCAAAACACTAATTGATTATCAAACATTTAGAAATAGGTGGCAGATTTCACATGTCATTGCGTTATAGCTTGAACAAAGCCCCCTTTTAACAAGCCTACACGAGTGTTGGTCCTACCACTTTCTTTTTAAGAACACCCCAAACGTTTAAAGAATTTATAAGAAGACTATTTGACCTTTCCATAATTCATAGTGTCTTACTAATTTTCTTTTGAGGCAACTTGTTGAGAAAATAATTTGACGAAAAGAACTCTTGCCTCCACATTGTAATATTATATACTTTTGTAATGTAAAGTATATATAATACTTCAGGAGACTTATTTGTGCTTAATATTATATAATATGGAATCAACTTTTTACAGATTATCTTTATCTATGCATATGGTTCTTTTGCAACTTTTCTTAACTTTGCTTGCAATTAGAAAATCTTCTGTTGGCATAATACCGATGAAAGAGAAAAACTATTTCCTTCGCCTGCATGCCTAAGTTGACATGCTAGATTTGTCAAATCTATATATATATATATATATATATAAAACCGAAGCTTTTGAAGCTTCCACAATTTTCCACATCAGCACATCATTAAAAAAAAAAAAACCTATTAACAAATAATAAAACAAAAAAAATAAAACCATAACCACACGAATACCTTTCCCTTACACGATACCAGACCTGGACCTCCATAACCACACGAATAGCTTTCCCTTTCACGATACAGGACCTCCATAACCACACGAATAGCTTTCCCTTTCACGATACCAGACCTGCCTTCTCCGATTCTCTTTCATTTCTTTTCCACGGCAAGACCCAACGATCCTTTCATGATACCGGACCTGCCTTCTCCAATTCCTTACACGAATAGCTTTCCTTTTCATGATACCGGACCTCCATAACGACACGAATAGCTTTCCCTTTCACGATACCAGACCTGCCTTCTCCGATTCTCTTTCATTTCTTTTCCACGGCAAGACCCAACGATTCTTTCATGATACCGGACCTGCCTTCTCCGATTCCTTACACGAATAGCTTTCCTTTTCATGATACCGGACCTCCATAACCACACGAATAGCTTTCCCTTTCATGATACCGGACCTGCCTTCTCCAATTCTCTGCCATTTCTTTTCCACAGCAAGACCCAACGATCTGACCCAATAGACCGATCCTCTGCCTCTTCCTTTCCACGGCAAGCCCATGGCCACAAATCCCACCATACCCATATCCAATACGCTCAGTTTCCACTCTTCCCCAGCCCATGGCCCAACAACTATGTCGGTTGGCAATGCAATCGACCCAGCCCGTCGAGACCGGCCCAAAGGTATTATCTTATAAACCTATAATATTTTTTTTTTTTTTCTGAATCCGAACTCTATATAGATTAGGACTCTATAACTATATATATAAACCTTTCACAATGTTTTTTTTTTTTCATAGCTATTCAATTTCTAGGTATGTTTTTTTTTTTTTTCACGGCTATTTAATTTTTGTGGAAACTGAGCCTATTTTGTATTCTATAATTGATTGAATTGTAGTTTTTGTGCACACACTTAGATAATCAATTTAACTTTTTTTTTTTTTTTAATTTTAGTTATATGTTTTTGTGTTAAAATTAGTGATTGAATTGTTTTTGTGTGAAAACTGAGCCACGAGTTTGAATTTGTTTAGTGGAAACCGAGCGAGGTGGAGTTATCTGCTTCTTGATAATCTTAGCTAAATTGGTGTGGAGTACGTTGAGGTTAGTTATTCATTACATTGTTCATACTGAATTTTTTTTTTTTTTTTTTGTAATATTGTGTTATCATAGTATATTGTAGTGTTCTGTTCAAAAATTTGGTTGCATCTTTTGTAGTACCAAATATTTGTGTGTCAAGAGTTTTTTTTTTTTTTTTTTTTTTTTTTTGTTGGCTGTATATATGTGTACATAATAATGATGTTTGTTGGCTGTACATATATTTTTGTTATTGGCTTTGCATAAGAGTTTGATAGAATTCCTAAATAGTTTTAAATTTGCTTTTATCACTGTGATGAAGAAGTTGCTGTATATATATTTGTCTTCTATTAATGAGTTTTATGGTTGCTGTTTATTATGGTCTTAAAATTCTAAACCCTAGATCAACAAATTCATCTAATCCTAAACCCACTACAAGCACACATGGACAAATTTAATTTGTCCTATGTCAACTAATCTGTTGGCTGTTTTTCCGATAAAATACCATGTATTCATTTCTTATAATGGCCTGAAGAAGCATGTCAATCAGATTTTGATTCCATTATTGCAAGGATTTCCACTTTCATCATGTTTATTTAGGGACAAAAAGTAAATTCCTCGCAGAATCATTCTTTTAGGCACAATGAATTCAGTTCTAAGTTTGAAATTGACCTATAAGAACTAGGCTGAAGGCTATTGCACATAGTAATGGAAGATACATAGGGAGAGACAAATATATACTTCAGGGATTGTGCTTCCCAGTTTTTTCCCCTCTTAAGTAAATGTTTGCTAGTACTTTAAGAGCACATTGATGATGCTAAATTTAAGCAAGCGTCTTTTTTCATTTGTACTTTCCTTTCCATCTTTTCCCCCTCTAAGTAAATGATTTTTGTTCCCGTTTATATGACAAATTTGATCTTCGTTAAGAAATTGAGTCCTTTTACATTTGAATTGGATTCGTGTACTAATTATTGTCAGTAGACCTGACCTCCTCATCTCTCTCCAGAAAAATTTTGCAATCAAACTAACTAGAAATAAATTTTACAAAAACTTTGAGTTTAATATTAATAAAAAAAAATAACCAAAAAACTTAGACATTGAATGAAGAACAATGAGTTCGTGAGAGAAGTGCAATAGTCAAACCGGCTGGTAGTAATTTTTTCTTGAATAATATAAGCCTCTATTGATTAGTACAATGGTTACTAAGCATATATTTTATAGCTATTGCATTTCTTAAGACAAAAATAACATATTACACATTTTGATATTCAATAATTAATATTTTTTATTTGACTAGAAATTTTCATTAATCCATTGACTCAAAATTTGTGTGTGTGTTTTTAATTTTAATTATTTATTTTTTTAAATTTTAGATCTAATTGCAGATGAGATTAGGTCTTTTGAATTATCCATCCAAATATTTATCTCATGAAAAAATAAATAATTGGTTAGGTAAACCTTTTGGTGAACTTATACAAACCGAACATTTGGTTGACTTTTATTGACTCAGCTAAGGACCAATCTAATTAATTAGCAGTAATTTACACGATCATGGTCAATTTTTTTTTTTTTTTTAGGGAAAAATCATCGTGATCAAATTAAATTCAAGTTTTGATTTATGAGAATTTATTCTAACTTTCTATATGAGGATATATATATATATATATATATGTATATTTGGGTGAGAATCTTCTATCTGAGAATTTAGCTCAATTACTATGTGGATCCGTAATTTTTATAAAATTACAGATTAGGATCCTCTATAGTTTAATGTAATTTCATCATAATATATGTAAATAAACTGGACTGGGCTATAATTAATCAAAAGGCCGAGTCATACTCTACTGACTACTGAGCTCACTTTTAAAATCAATTTCACAAAACTTATGCAGGTCGGTCATTACAATCAAAGGCCCTTAACATAATGAAAGGTATCACAACATTTTGTTAAATGAGATGCATTTATGTCGCATTCAAATAATTTCTAGCATCATCTACATTAAAAAATTACATGATCTCCCTTAAGGTTTTTTTAAATTACATGATATTCCTTCTTATTTCAAATTGATCAATGTCCTTTGAATTGAAAATTATTATTGACTAATCACCCTCAATGCTCTAAAAGTTGGATTATTTACCTCTGTATTGTACATGTCTACAACATACTATGCCCTCTAATCTAGACCTGTCACTGATTACAGTAATCATTTTATTGAAACTTCAATGTACTTTTTTTTCCTAATGAATCCTATGCATTCCAGGAGAGTATAACTTATCGTCAACAAGTGGAACAAGAGTTTATATTGATTTGGACATTCCTAAGACCACTGAATTCAAAGATCAGTAAGTGCTTTGTTTTGGATTCACATTTTTAATATATTTACAGTCTCTACAATACTATGTCTAATATCTTTATGTAATATAATAGGCTGGTGGAAAATAACCAACCAGTAGTACAAATGCCCAAGCAATTCAAACCACAAGTATCAATTGAAGAAGAGATGAACATCAACAGAAGAACCATAAGTGAAATCAAAAAAGTTATGTGGGACTCTAATAATAAGGTAAGAAAAAAATATACCTTCAACAATAACATTGTGTCCTTAACATTGCTTTATGTACTTTAGACTTGCTTTTACAAAATTTAACTATAAAATTATAAATTGATTCAAGTGATGAAGTGCTGGATTTTAGAATCAATTATACAAAACCCATCCCAAAATTTTGCATTATAACATTACTTTATCTCTTGCGAAGTATGTCGTAAAAAGGTAAACTCAAAAGATGAATTTTTATGGTGTGACAATTGCAACAAAAAGGCATGCTTCCCAATCCCAAGGTACACAAAATGAAAATGTTATACTTTTTATATTAAAATACACAACAAATAATATGATATTAACATTATATATAGAATTCAATTAAAGGTTAAAGATAGCTCAGGAATGGCCACATTCATTTTATTTGATTCAAAAGCAGAAAAATTACTCAACATATCAGCCAAAGACCTTTTGAATAAATCTTTAGAGGTGAGAAAGTCGAAGATAAAATTAGTATTTAATATTTACTACTTTACTTTAGTGTATAATTTGAAAAATGTTACTTTTGTTAGGAGCCCGATGAAGTCATCCTTCCTATGCAAATAGAAAATCTAAAAGGAAAACAATTTGTTTTCCAAATACAACTAAATAACTTTAATCTCAATTATGGATGGGAATTCTACACTGTCAAGAAACTTTTTGACTCTTTTGAAGAAACTGACAAAGCAATTCAGCTTGATAAAATGACAGAAGTAAGTATTATTTAATTTAGCAAAATTACAAATTTGATATTTAAGATGTATATGTTGTAATACATTCCTCAACCTGTTCTATTGCTAGGTTTACATCAGTGATACTTCGAATGAATGTAGCAACAACTTATCAATTGAAGAAGATGGTGATTGTACAAAATTTCAAAAACTTGATGTTCAAACCAATGTGCAACTCACACCAACATCTGTACTCAAGGAAAACAAAAGAGCATATTCAGGGACTACTACAAAGCAACAAAGGAAGAAGATACAAAAAATACTTTAAAGTTTTCTTTCAATCTCTAAGATTTTCTATGCACAATTCGGTTTTAATGAATTTGTGATTTTGATACTAGAGACGTATTGGAACAAAGGAAATTTTTTTGCTTTTATACACAATTTGTTTTTAAAGAATTTGTGATTTTGATACTAAAGACGTATTGAAACAAAGGAATTTTTTTTGCTTTTATGCACAATTTGGTTTTAAATTGAAACATAAAGGAATTAAACTCTTATATTTAGTTATTTGAGGATTTCTTTTAGCATAGCGTTAACTGTTTGTCCATATACATTTAATTTCTAAATATTGTAGTATTCTCTTTACATTTAAAAAACTCATGAGACTCAATTTGAATTGTAACTTATCATGTTTAAATAATTTATTTTGAATTTTAAGTAATTAATATTTGCATTGGTATGTTGTTGCGATTCAATAGTTGTGTCTTTAAAATCAAGAGGAATTCAAAAACAATATCCAAACTTCAACGTTTTTTAAATATAATGAATGCATTGAATATTTAGTGGAAGACATCAAATAAATGAAATTGAAAAATAAGAATGTGCTACCAGAGAATCGATGCTGAATTCCAAAAGCAAATGTCACATCATTTGGAAAAAATTGGTAGCTTTCCCGTGCATCACACGGGTTAGAGACTAATATTTTTATATGCCTAAGAGTAGGCTATGTGCGCTATATAGTCCGTTACTCATATAACCCTTTCCCACATACATCCCATTCTTTGTGAGTATAAACTTGACAAAATCAAATACTAATTTGAAACCATTCTTACTCAACAGTAAGCAAAAAAAAAAAAAAAAAAGATTCTTACGAATATCTAGCACATGCGGCATATTATTCGAAAGTAAGTTCATTATCTGAAGTCCTATTTGATAGGCCAAAAATAAATTGACCCCTTGTGATAAATTAACCAATTAATTTAGCCAAGTGAGTTAATTAAGTTAATTAACATCCAAATGCGTGGTAGCACAAACAAATCACCAATAAACTAATTATGCAGTGGAAAATAAATAACACGGTGATTTGTTTACGAATGGGGAAAACCTAACAGCAAAAACCCCATCAGGTGATTTTCAGGTCACCACTCTCGAAACTCCACTATTATCACAACAAGCGGTTACAAGTAAAGGAATCCCAAGTACCTTACCAACCTATAGTTGAACACCTACCCCAATACCCAATTGGACTTGTTCTGTAGTGGCAGTTCTCCTTTCGATGCACGGCTCCCAAGTACGTGACTAACCAATTGTACAGATCCCAGTAAATGACTTCAATCACCAACTAAGAAGGTTGTTGGCTACAAAGTTCTTCAATTCATCCATATGATAAAGATCAAGAATATGCCTGGTCACAAAACCCTATGGTGCACATACACTGCAACTTCTTCAAGAGAAAGAGATGAACTAGGGCAAGAACTTCGTCTCTGGTCACAATTTTTCTTGAACAGAGTTTGCTTAATGCTTGTGCAACTTGTGAACTGTTTGATGGCTCTTAAAACAATCCTTTTATATGTCTAGGGTTAGGAGAAAAGAATTCCCAAAAACACATTCACGAATCCCAAGAAAATCATATCAGAATTCTAAAATTCTTAAACCTCGACAAATAGGACGTGTCGAGTAGGTGTCGAGCACACGGGCTAAACAGCTTTCTTAAACCTCGACACATGCTAGCTGTCGAGATTTAGTAATTCTGTACTCTCAGCTTGTTTTTTGGGATGGACTTGAAGGCTTCAACACTTGGTCTTGAAACATGGTTTCTTAAAGTATTTAAGCACGTCCTAAATCTACCCAAATACAAGTAAAGTGTGTTTTGTCAAAGGATTAGCCAATTACATAAAATCATGACATATGTTCTTAACATGTGAAACACATATGTCCTAACACTATTCAATACTATCTTTCCTTTTTCGACAGCCATAAAGGTTGGGGAATTACCCATGAAAATTTCTTCTCCATTATCCACAGGATAATATGAAGAGAACATATTCTAGTCTTTACATACATGGTGAGTAAACTTAGTGTCCATCCACCATTTCTTGGTATCTCCTCCTACCAAATTCACTTCATAAATCACTGCAGAAAGGTCTATATGATTAACATCTTTAGAAAGATTCTCCACCTAAGTGATGTTGGCTTGAGAGCCTTTCTTGGTCCCTTGATTTTTACGCATATGGTAGTTCTTAGCACAATGCCCAAGTTTTCCCCACACATAGCATTTTCCATTAAACCTTGTAAAGTCACCCCCTCTAGTGCCTTGGTTCGAACTTTCTCCATAATACTCCCTTTTCCTCTAGTGCTTACAACTTTCTTAGAAAACGATTGTTTTTCTCAATTCTCAATCTCACAATCAAGTCTTCTGAAAGTTCAAATATGTGTAAAAACACCCTTGAACGTTTAGACCCCCAATTTACAAATTAACCAATTCAAGATTTATGTCAAACAACTAGTGTGCGGAAAATGAACACAAGCTATAATATAGAATTGGATAAACTATCTAAACCAAATTAAAATTACAACCCACAGCAGATAATAAAAGGCAAAGATAAAAGGGAAGGAAGATGCAAACACAAAGACAACACGCGATGTGTTATCGAAGAGGAAACCGAAGCCGTTAGCGTAAAACCTCTCCGTCGCCCTCCAACCGGTAAACAATCCACTAGAAAATGTAGTTGGGATACATGGATAGTAATAGACCCTCCAAGCCTAATCTACCCAGTGCACCTAAGCCCTCCAACCTTCTTGCTCCAACGAGGTTGCGCCGAACCTTTTTCTTTTCTAGCTTCCCGGATTCCGCTACTAGACCGTAGCATCAACCAATGTAAATTGGTTCCTTCCTAACTGCTTCCCAGAACACCAAACAACCCTCTCACAGTGATGAATATGGTGAGAACAAGGTTTTGGTAAAATGCCTCTCAAGGATTTGACAGTGGAGAGGAAGAAAGTTGAGGAATTTGAAGACACTCTAATGTATAGATTGTAGGTGAATCAGTCTTGTTTTTCTTTAGGGTTTCTCTCTCAAAATTCTCTCTGGAAGCTCTCTTTCATTTGTGGTTATAAGGGGTATTTATACTGGGTTGAGTGGAGAATGTGAAACGTCAAGTTTTTCAAAACAGGGGTGGTTCGCGGCTTGACTGAGTCGCGAGACCTAGTCGCAAGATAACCATATGGCCAGTTGTCCTATTTTGTCCTGTAGTGCTCTAGCTAGCATGATTGTTCACCTTCTAGCATGCTTGGCACGTGTGCTGCATCTGGCGGCTTGCAGCCGCGAGTCACCCGTGAGATCAAGCTGTAAGTTTCTATTTTCTTGCACACTCTTGAGCAATTAACACTTTATCTCACTCACGACCCTTACAACAAACCCACCTAAATACAGGGTTACTAAATGCTTAAATACAAGCAAATTTGACACGGAATAAAGTCAATAAGATGGTTGATTAAATTCAACCTTACATATCTCTTGGCACGGAATAAAGCCGATGCATGGACATGTTGTAATGCTTATGCATGAGTACCCTTTTTCACCCACACGTCACTTGCATTTGGGGTGATTCCCTTATAGGATTGGGTATGGGAGTTAGAACTTTCAAACCTTCGTGTGAAGCTTTCCAGACAGTTGGTGAATGTACCAATCATCTTCATCACGTTCATCATTCCGGGATCACCATTTTGATCTCTCGATGGTTCACCTGCCCAATTTCTTCTATCATTTCTAGATCCTCGTGACCTTTGAGGAGTTGCACTATTCTTTGCTCTCAGCTTTTGACAATTTGGTCGAGTATGCCCTTAAAGTTCGTAATGATGACACACATAATTTAATCTAGGACCTCTTTGTGGTCGTGGATGAGACTTGGCTCGGGATTTAGACCTGCCCACAGATTGATTACGTGAATTCAACAGCCGTTCCTTCCCCACATTTCTCTTCTCCTCTATCTTAGGCTTCTCAGCAGTAAGACCAACATCAGTTGATTCTTTGGCCTTTATAAACTTCACTTCTTTAGTGACATTTCCAGATGAGCTACTTCCTCCGGTATATCCCAATCTGGATTTGTCTAAAAAGCTCTTTTGAGATGAAATAACATCATCTAGCTTCTTGGTGGTGACCCTCTCTATTTTAGCATTTGCTTGCACAACCTCTTGTTCAAGAAATCTCACTTTTGTGTAAGCTTCTGACAGCTCACCATTCAGTGTTTCTATCTCACATTTGGCCTCCCTATATCAGATTAGGAGACTCTTATAGTCCTCCTCTACCTTCTTCATTTTTCTCACAGTTGCCTTGGCCACCCTTGTATACTCACCCGACTTCTCTAGGAGTGAGTTATAATTCTCTTGAAGATTGGCTGTGCTTTCATCTTCTTCAGCATCTAATTCTTCAGCAATTCCTAGTGATTCTTCATCACTATGTTCTCCAAGGTCTCATACAATCAGATTCAACTTGTCTGAAGACTCAACATGGGCAATAGTCTTAAAGGCTGAATAGTTCCCCTCTCCATCATAGCTTTCTTCAAATTCTGAGTCGGATGAATCTGAGTCACTCAATGTCGTGGCATACACTTTGCCTTTCGATTTCAAATAATTTGGACATTCTTTCTTAAAGTGTCCATGCCCGTTACATTCGAAACAAGTGACACTTTGTGTAGATTGAGATTCTTTTCCATCTTTCTTTTTGAATTCCCTTTTCTCCCTTCCTAAACTTTGGAATTTTCCTTTATCACCAAATTTGCCATTATTTTTGAATTTCAAGAATTTTCGGAAATTTTTTACAAGGTATGCAACATCTTTGTCAACCACATCTTCTCCTGATGAGTCATGGTCTTCCACATTCTCATTAATGGTCTTAAGAGCAAGAGATTTACTCTTCCGTTGATTGGGCAGCGACATCTCATAAGTTTGAAGAGAACCAACCAGCTCCTGGACTTTGATGTCATCAAGGTCCTTGCTCTCTTTAATTGCTGTCACTTTAACACGAAAACTTTCCGGCAATGATCGAAGGATCTTCCTTACAATTTTAGAATCCTTCGTTTTCTCTCCCAAATTGAACTTGCTTACAATCACCTCATTCAACTTGCTATAGAAAGAGTCAAAGGACTCATCCTCACTCATTTTTTAACTCCTCAAACCGAGTGGTTAGCATCTGTAGCTTGGTGTCTTTTACTTTCTTCGTGCCTTCGTAAGTGGTCTCCAATATCTCCCATGCTTCTTTAGCAACGGTAATGTGAGAGATCCTGTGAAATTCATCTAGAGACACACCACAGAAAATAGCATTGAGTGTTTTACTGTTAGCATTAGATGCAGCGAGTGCTGCCTTATCCCATGTGGATTTGGCTTCCTCAGGCCTGGTCCAACCTATCTCAACAGCATCCCAAACAGATTCATCAATGGAATACAGAAAAGCTCTCATGCGAATCTTCCAAAAAGCATAATTACTACCATCAAAATATGGAGGTGCATTTAGGGATTGAGACCGATCCATCTCAATAGGGAGTCAAGGATCACACAATGGTAATGAAACCACTAGTAGTGTACCCGCTCTGATACCAAGTGAAAGTTCAAATATATGTAAAAACACCCTTGAACGTTTAGACCCCCAATTTACAAATTAACCAATTCAAGCTTTATGTCAAACAACTAGTGTGCGGAAAATGAACACAAGTTATAATATAGAATTGGATAAACTATCTAAACCAAATTAAAATCACAATCCACAACAGATAATAAAATGCAAAGATAAAAGGGAAGGAAGATGCAAACACAGAGATAACACACGATGTGTTATCAAAGAAGAAACCGAAGCCCTCGGCGTAAAACCTCTTCGCCACCCTCCAAGCGGTAAACAATCCACTAGAAAATGTAGTTAGGATACATGGACAACAATAGACCCTCCAAGCCTAATCTACCTAGTGCACGTAAGCCTTCCAAGCTTCTTACTCCAACGAGGTTATGCCGAACCTTTTTCTTTTCTAACTTCCTGGATTCCGCTACTAGACAGTAGCATCAATCAATGTAAATTGGTTCCTTCCTAACTGCTTCCTAGAACACCAAACAGCCCTCTCATAGTGATGAATATGGTGAGAACAAGGTTTTGGTAAAATGCCTCTCAAGGATTTGACAGTGGAGAGGAAGAGAGTTGAAGAATTTGAAGAGACTCTAATGTATAGATTGTAGATGAATCAATCTTGTTTTTCTTTAGGATTTCTCTCTCAAAATTCTCTTTGGAAGCTTTCTTTCATTTGTGGGTATAAGGGGTATTTATACTGGGGTGAGAGGAGAATGTGAAACATCAGGTTTTTCAAAACAGGGGTGGCTCGCGGCTTGACTGAGTCGCGAGATCCAATCGCGCGATAACCGTATGGCCACTTGTCCTGTTTTGTCCTGTAGTGCTCCAGCTAGCATGACTGTTCACCTTCTGGCATGCTTGGCACATGTGCTGCATTTGGCGGCTTGCAGTCGCGAGTCTCTGTTTTCTTGCACACTCTTGAGCAATCAACACTCTATCTCACTCACTACCCTTACAACAAACCCACCTAAATATAGGGTTACTAAATGCTTAAATACAAGCAAATTTGGCACGGAATAAAGCCAATAAGATGGTTAATTAAATTCAACCTTACATCTTCAAGCTACATCTCTTTACGCTTATGCTTCAAGTTACTTTTGAATTCTTTCCAAGATGAAAGAAATTTCTCAATGATAGTAGCCACTTGAAAAGATTCACTTATAGACATACCTTCAACATGAATTTCATGCATGATTAACTATATCTTGAAAATTCAAATAGTGTAAAAACACCCTTGAACGTTTAGACCCCTAATTTACAAATTAAGCAATTCAAGCTTTATGTCAAACAACTAGTGTGCGGAAAATGAACAAAAGCTATAATATAAAATTGGAAAAACTATCTAAGCCAAATTAAAATCACAACCTACAGCAGATAATAAAAGGCAAAGATAAAAGGGAAGGAAGATGCAAACATAAAGACAACACGCGATGTGTTATCGAAGAGGAAACCGAAGCCCTCAGCGTTAAACCTCTCCGCCGCCCTCCAAGCGGTAAACAATCTACTAGAAAATGTAGTTGGGATACATGGACAGCAATAAAGCCTCCAAGCCTAATCTACCCAGTGCACCTAAGCCCTCCAAGCTTCTTGCTCCAACGAGGTTGTGCCGAACCTTTTTCTTTTCTGACTTCCCGGATTCCGCTACTTGACCATAGCATCAACCAATGTAGATTGGTTCCTTCCTAACTACTTCCTAGAACACCAAACAGCCCTCTCATAGTAATGAATATGGTGAGAACAAGGTTTTGGTAAAATACCTTTCAAGGGTTTGATAATAGAGAGGAAGAAAGATGAGGAATTTGAAGAGACTCTAATGTATAGATTGTAGGTGAATCAATCTTGTTTTACTCTAGGGTTTCTCTCTCAAAATTCTCTCTGGAAGCTCTCTTTCATTTGTGGGTATAAGGGGTATTTATACTAAGGTGAGAGGAGAATGTGAAATGTCAGGTTTTTCAAAACAGGGGTGGCTCGCGGCTTGGCCTCCCGACTTGACTAAGTTGCAAGATCCAATTGCGAGATAACTGTATGGCCAGTTGTCCTGTTTTTTCCTGTAGTGCTCCAGCTAGCATGACTGTTCACCTTTTGGCATGCTTGGCACGTGTGCTGCATCTGGGGGCTTGCAGCCGCGAGTCTCTGTTTTCTTGCACACTCTTGAGCAATCAACACTCTATCTCACTCACTACCCTTACAACAAAACCCTCCTAAATATAGGGTTACTAAATGCTGAAATACAAGCAAATTTGGCACGGAATAAAGCCAACAAGATGGTTGATTAAATTCAACCTTACATATCTCTTGCACCTGACTAATCAGAGACTTGGAATCCACCATTTTGTAATCCAAAAATCTGCCCACAATGAACTTTTAGTTCCGACATCTTCTGTCTTGTACTTCTTGTCCAAGAAATCCCATAACTCTTTTGTGGTCTTGGTCGATACACAATGTGTTGTCCAATCCATTAAGGATATAGTTCTTGCACAAAATATCAGCATGTTTCCATGCTTCCATTGTAGCAACAACTTGCCTATCCATCTCATTCTCTTTGAGATCAGGAGCATTCTCATATAAGAACTTAGCCAAATTGAATGTACTGAGATAGAAGAGCATCTTTGGTTGTCATCTCTTAAACTCAGTTCCATTGAATTTTTCTAGCATTTCTTCACATGGTCCTTTGGTTGTTTATTCATTAATTGGAAGAGAGGCAGAGGAATTGATCTAGGTTGTTTGGTTTAGTTTAAGTTTGGTTGATGTTGATTTGGGTTGT